>NC_041383.1:749231726-749265986 GCF_002162155.2 Triticum dicoccoides | reverse complement strand
GTTTCGACCGTAGGAGGTCCGTTTCGTTCGTTTTGCGGTACGCCACACCCCTCCTGATCAACAGGACCCCCGTTTCGACCGTAGGAGGTCCGTTTCCTCCATTTTGTGGTACGCCACACCCCTCCCGATCAACAGGACCCCGTTCCGAACGTAGGAGGTCCGTTTCCTCTGTTTTGCGGTACGCCAGGTCTCGTTTCCATCGCCTGTTCCTCCAAGCCCTCCCGATGAACACGACCACACATTCCGTTTCGACCCAGCCGGTTGGCTCCCACGTGTTCTGTTGCCTCCCGATGAACATGATGCATTCCGTTGCCTCCCCATGAACACGACGCATTCCATTGCCTCCCCATGAACACGACGATGACGCTGTTTATCTGTTCCGACCCAGCCATGTACACGAGCCCTCGCCATACATACACGCGAGTAGGCGTTCGAGACCCCGCCCGTATGTACACATACGTGGCCGTATTTACTTTCTTGCACCCTGGCCGCTGTACGTACGTGTACATGCTACGTGCGCGCCTCTACTACGACACATGCGCGCCTCTACATCCACCAGTATATATGTACGTACACGTTCGCGACCAGAATGACAACGCTACGTACGCTTCGACCAGGTGGGTCCCGACTATCAGGCACTTCCTTGCATGCGAAGATGTAGCTGGTGGGTCCCAGCAGTCGGGGGGCGAATCGTTTTTTTTTGCCCGGACACACTTCCTTGCGTGCGAAGATGTAGCCGGTGGGTCCCAGCAGTCAGGGGGCAAATCATTTTTTTTGCCCGGACGCACTTCCTTGCGTGCGAAGGTGTAGCTGATGGGTCCCAGTAGTGAGGGGGAGAATCGTTTTTTTTTGCCCGGACGCACTTCCTTGCGTGCGAAGATGAAGCTGGTGGGTCCCAGCAGTCTGGGGTACAGTGGCCTGTCCGGTGGGTCCCAGCTGTCAGGTGGATGAATCATTATTTTCCGCGTAATAAGGAGGCACTTCCTTGCTGCGGCCGTGGACCCAGCTGTCAGCCTCTCCACGTACAGTCCATGTCCGATGGAAGTCGTTCCTTGACCATGTTGACCAAGTCGCGCTGAGAGCACCACGGCTGTGGACGACGGCGAGGCCTAGGAAGGGGACGACACGAAGCCGGGGAAGACACGGCAGTGGAAGCCCGCGCAGAGAGGAGTACGAGGGTTCACTGGTTTGGCTGCGGTGTGAGGCTGCCGCCACTGCAGGGCCTGGCCAGCGGTGGGAATAGTAGGGGGCGGTGAGGCCTCCACGGCAGCACAGCCGGCCACGGGAGGCAGGAGCATGCGGCACGACCGGCGCTGCTTTGGGCGGCTAGAGCAAGAAGATCAAAGGTTGAAGAAGCACTACGGCCGTTGGATGGACATCGTACGGTCATTGGAGCTAGAATCGTTCATATTGACTAAGTTGACAAAGCCCTCCGTCCCCGTTAACTTAGTTGGCCCACAAGTCATCCTCCCACTATGGTGGGTCCCAGCTAGCAGGGGGTATTTATTTTTTATGTGTAATAAGGAGGCACTTCCTTGCGTGCAAAGATATAGCTGGTGGGTATGACATGTCAGCGGGGGGAACGTTTTTTCGCGAAATACAGAGGCCCTTCCGGTGGGTCCCAGCTGTCAGGTGGAGGAATCATTATTTTGCGCGTATAGTCCATGGCTGATGGATGTCGTTCGTTGACCACGTTGACCAGGCCGCGCCGAGAGCACCATGGCGGTGGACGTCGGCGAGGCCTAGGAAGGGAACAACATGGAGCAGGGGAAGACTCGGCAATGGTTGCCCACGCGGTGGGGAGTACGAGGGTTTACTGGTCCGGCTGTCATCGCCGGAAAATAACAGGAGGTGTGGGTGAGTGGAGGAATGGCCTGGCTAGCAATGAAGTTGGGTGGGGCGGTGCGGCCTATGCGGCAGCACAGCCAGCCACGGGAGGCGGGAGCAGGCAGTCCCACCGGAGCTGGTTTGGGCGGCTGGAGCAAGAAGATCAGATATTGAAGAAGCAGCACGGCCGTTGGATTAACATCCAACGATCACTGCTGCTAGAATCATTTGTGGACTAAGTTGACAAAGCCAAAGTACACGTCAACCTAGTAGACCCACAAGTCAGCCTCCAAATCTGTCCCAAACAGCATATAGCCCGAAATTTCTAGCCAGATTCAAATTAATTTTAAATCTAAATATACCATAATTTAAATTCAATGAAATTTTACCCGCACAAAAACAATGGAATTTAAAATATCAAAATCCGAAAGAAAACAGTATTTTGGAACTAATTGCATGTTTGCTGTATTTTTTCATTTTACAGCCCATTTATTATTACTTATAGCCCATTTCTTATTACTTATAGCCCATTTCTTATTACTTATAGCCCATTTTCTAGGCAAAATGCATCCCGCCTCGTCTTGAAAGATTTTCGACCCAACAGGGCGTAAAAAAGCAAGTAGGCCTATGTTGGTTATTCTGCAAAAAACAAAATAGCTGGCTAGCCATTTTTCAGAAAGGAAAAAAAAACTGGGCTGGTCATGTGCTAAACATATGAAATAAAAGCCTGGGCTAGACGGGCCACGTGTCCCGCACAACCCAGTTGATACCCTTCTCCGTCCCGAATTTTTTTTTACTACGCGCGCTGCTGGGTCCCTACTGTCATCCTCACCATGTACAGTCATCTCCTTATTCCTCTCGGTTGTTGACCATGTTGACAACACCGGAGGGCGGCGCCGCGGCGAGCGAACCAAGGCGGAGGACGATGGTGAGGCCTCAGACGGGAACGAACAGGAGCCGGGGAAGATCACAGCCAGCCGTGGGAGGCAGGAGCAAGCGGTCCCGCCAGCGCTGGTTTGGCTTTGGCGGCTCGAGGAAGAAGAGACTGAAGAAACGCGACAGACGTTGAATGTCAATCCAACGGTCAAGGTTGGCACAATCGTTTTTTGACTAAGCGGACACCAAGTAGCATACTTTTTTATATATAGGAAGAAAACTGCGAGGAAAATGCGTTCGTCTGGCGTCCTCCTCACAGGGAACTTTCGCCACATAAGTGACTAGCACCCTTGGTTTTCAACCGAGAGGTCTTGGGTTCAAGTCCGAGGAACTCTCAATTTTGTCCTCCTTCCTTCCTCGCAAAAAAGGGAAAGAAAATCAAAGACTTGGGAAGGCGTACAGAACAAGCTAGTGTACCAGTAAAGAGACGTTGCCGAGTTTTAGAAAAAAGAAAGACGTGATCCTGTAGCTGGTTTGAATCCAAACCTAGACTATGACTATATTCTATATATGGTGCTATGCTACTCTGCAAGTGATGAAACTGACATATCCAACATTCGCTTCTCCTCTTCTCTACTTACTCTGCCTAGCATCAGAAGCTCTGGCCGCAGCAACCATGTCCGCTGGCTGCTTGTCTACCTGCTCTTCAGCAGGCAACAACCAGATATGCGCCAAGTCGCCACTTGTACCATCGCCTATGAGTCTCATCACAGCCCCACCGGCACACGCACCGCAACCGATTGCTCATCACAACCCGCTGCCGTTGGTGTGGTGCCACTGCTGCAAATCACGCAGAGTCATCCGTCGCGTCTCAACCACAATCCGCAACCCTGGCCAAGTCTTCTACAAATGCCCGAATCATGGGGTAATAATATGTTTAAGTGTTGTTCTGCTACTTTCAGTTGCTGATTTTTTTAATAGTTTGGTTGATGATCTTCCAACTTGATTCGTGTAGAAAAGGGAAGATTCGTGTGATTTGTATTTCTGGGAAGTTGCTTATGTGGGGGAATGCAAGTATGCTAATTATTTGGTTAGCCGAGGAATCCCAATACCAGCAGGTTGGGGTGTTGGACAAGTAACTGAAGGAATGACAGAAGAGGAAGATGCAGAGCAGAAGGTTAAAGATGCAGTTCCTCTGATCATGGCCAAGCAACAGTGCTGAATGGCCTTGACAACAATGAGGAGATGAAAGAGCTTGTGAAGATAATGGGCAAAATCGATGTGCTCTGTAGGATGATTGTGTCTTTATTTGCAGTGTATGTAGCACTCGTGATGTATTTAGTGGCTACGACATGAGCACTTTGCTGAAACTAGTAATGAATGAAACCTGTGTAGCAGGCTGGGCGTAGTGTTGTGAACATCTAATGATTTCTATTGACAGAAATCCGGGGGTATCCCCTTTTTCTCATATAAATAAATAAATAGCAGAGGCCCTTTCGGGTCAGCTTTGTTCTCATTCAAAGACGTCGAGCAAATTGCAGTCCAACAACAAACTATGTCATCAAATTCAAGTTTCACAGCCAAATATGAGTACAACTACACAACAATGTCATCATGTTTTAGTTGTCATACAATCACCAAACACAAATCAGCATACATAACAAGTGATGTTCTCACAGCAAAATACTAAACAACATGTTCATCAGGTTTCAGTTGTCATAGCAAACACAATTTCACATAGTAGATAAAAAAACGTCTTCTGACAGGAAAATACGACAAAAGCAATGTAATCATCATCCGCAGCAGCAGCGTCAACATCTTCGCCATGTGTATCAGTCTGAATCATAATTCCCCATCGTGTCATCTTCTTCTTCGTCCTCAACGTCCTTGAACATTGGCTTCTTATTGATCAACTCTTGTATGTCCACAACACGACAGGCAATCTTTTCGACGGCATCATTGATGTGATGGTTCTCAAAGATATTAGGAACATCTGTGTTATCTTGTACATCAGGAGCAGTGTAAGCATCATCTTCTTGTGCAACTTCATTAAACGAATCCTCTACTCAAACCTTTGCAATACTCTCCAGTCATCGCTACGTGCAAATGTGTTTTCCAAGAAAAATATCTGTGTTACTTGATTTGCCAAAATAAAAGGCTCGTTGGTCTGGTACGCCGCCTTGACATTGATGGATTTGAAATAATCATCAGCTCTGGGTTTTGCGATCCTGAAAAACTGGTTATACCAATGACAGCACAACAGACCCACACACCGATGATCCTCGAAACTGGAGATATACTACAACTGAACAATGTCTGTTATGTTAGCATACATTTTAGTTGTCTCTTTGTCATACGTATCCGTGCTCATGATGGCACTGTTTTGTGTCTTCCTGCCTTCGTCTCGTGCAAGGGTGTTGTAGCGCACATCTCCAACAACGCAAGATTCATAATGTCTTACCCGAGTATCAAGACCCATTGCTAGTGAGTAAAGGGCATCATCAACTGCCTGCCCATCCTCCCGCATCTTCTTAACCTATGGTTAGAAAATAGACAAGCTGATCATCTTATGTACTCAATATATTAAAAAAACTGACAGTGCAATTCAAAATCTTACATGGCTCTTGAACTATTTTGCAAATCCTGCCATAACCAGTTTGTCAATGTTTCTTAGATTTTGCGGCAGTAACTCCTTTTTGTAGATGCTGTACAACATAGTGATCGCGTCAAACATCTAAATATATAAGAATGTGCTGCAAGTTTAGTAGATTATGATGTATAAGCTGCAGTACTGCACTTACTTGATATAAGGTAGCATCTCACGACAGTTATTCAACACATACCAAACCATTTTGTCCAAATCTTTAGGTTTGTCCTCTTGTCGACTCTTCCCTGTAACTCGAACAGAATAATCAAAAACATTGAGCCCGGGATTGTCTTCACCCACCTCTTTGCTAAGCTGATCAGCTGTTTCAATGTATTTTGAGCAGAATGTCAACACTTCTGTAGCAATGTAGGCCTCTACAATGGAACCCTAGGGTCTAGCTCTGTTCCTAACATAGCCTTTGAAAGTGCCTAGCCGCCTTTCAATAGGGTACATCCAGCCATACTGTACTGGACCTCTAAGTAGTGCCTCATCAGGTAGATGAACAACCAAATGCACCATCACATCAAAGAAGGCTGGAGGATATATCTTCTCAAGGTCGCATAGGATAGTTGGTATCTTGTTTCTAAGACGCTCCAAAGCATCTATCCTGATATTTCTACTGCAGAGTTCCCTGAAGAATTGTCCCAACTCTGCAACTGCTCTGTATAAGTCAGGGCGGCCCAATCCTCGAAGGATAACAGGTAAAACCCTTTGAAGTAGGACGTGGCAGTCATGAGTTTTCAACCCTTGTACCTTGTTTCCATATGCACTAACTCTCCTTTCAGGGTTGGAAGCAAATCCATGTGGGAATCTCACACGTGACAGGACCTCGCAGAATTCTTTTCATTTTACCTTGTCCAAGACGTACACAGCTGGTGCCATATCCCGTGGTTTACCTTCATCTTGCACCTGCAAATCCTTTCTGATACCCAGGTGTGTCAAATCAATCCTAGATTTTAAGGTATCTTTCGTCTTGCCTTCAATGTTAAGAAGTGTGCCGATAATGCTGTTACATATATTTTTCTCGATGTGCATCACATCAAGATTATGCCGCAGATCCAAATCTTTCCAATACTCCAAGTCCCACAAAGTGGACCTGCGGGTAAACAATAATCTCTCTTCTACTGTGCCACGCTTCCTTTTCCCGCTACCATTACCAGGATGGTTTCCTGGTGTAATATGCCTGACCTTCTCTAATTCCACTTGCAACTCATCGGCGGTGAGTCTCTTTGGCGCATCACGGTTTTCATGCTTTGCATTGAACACATGTCTTCGGTATTTTCTAGGATGCGGCTTGTCCTTGGCAAGGAAATGGTGGTGTCCAATGTAACCGATCTTGTTTAGTATTGCGTATGACAGCGGATTCCTGTCACAGCGAACACATGCATTGTAACCATGTGTCGTTTGCCCTGACATAGTACCCAAAGCCGGATAATCATGGATGCACCAAATTACAACAGCACGCAGAACAAAATCAGCTGGTGGGCTGCTATATAGGTCTCGAGTGAGAACACCCTTCCATAGCTATTGAAGTTCCTCCATAACAGGCTCCATGAACAAATCAAAATCCTTTCCAGGACTTTTTGGATCTGGGATGAGCAAGGCCATCATGTAGTTTGATTCTTTGGTGCAGACATTTGGAGGCATGTTGTAAGGGATAGCAAGCACTGGCCACATGCTATATGTGGCACTCTGGTGGCCAAATGGGTTAAATCCATCTGAAGCTAAGCCAAGTCTAATGTTTCTCGGGTCAACAACAAACTCTTTGTGTTTATCATTGAAGCCTTTCCACTCACTACCATGAGATGGATGGCTCATTACATTCTAATCTCTGTACTCCTGGTTCCTAGAATCCACAGTACATCCTCTCTTGTTTCAGCATCATGAAACAACCTCTGCAATCTTGGTGTAATTGGAAAAATTTTAAGAACATTATGAGAAATCCTCTTCACAGCATCGCCATCTTTCCATCTTGATGATTTGCATTTCGGGCATTCACTTAAGTTGGCATAATCCTTCCGGAACAGAACACAATTATTCTTACAAACATGGATCATATCATATCCAATTCCAACTGCACGAAGGAAATTCTTCATTTTACTGTAGGTGTGTGGCAGCTCAGACGCATCTGGGAAAGATTTACGGAAAGCAGCCAACATCGCATCGAATGATTTGTTGGTCATCCGCTCAGATGTCTTCACCTGAAGAAAGGTGACCATAGCTGAGAAAACTGACAGCTTATTTCCCGGGGTGACAGCAACGTTGCATTGTTCCAACATGCGGGCCCACCGTTTTTCTTCTGCAGGTGAAAGTTCACGGAATGCACGAGCATTTCGTAGCATTGTTTCAATGTTTTTCAAACTCACTCGCTCCGCCACCACCACCTCCCCCTCCTCTTCCACCTGAGCATCAGGCAGATCAGATGGTGATCTACTGCTTCCACGTAGTCAATAACATTGACGTTCACAGCTTCACCATGATGAACCCACCTAGTATATGTGACCGACATCCCATACAAGTGTAGATGATTTTGCACAGTTGACTAGGGTCTTGTAACTGAATTCATACAACTGCTACACGGGCAGAGCACATCTGATTTCGGACCACCGTACTCAGCTCTGATAAAGTTCATGAAGTTTTCAACCCCCTCGACATATGCAGCGGAGAATCTTCGAGCAGAAGTTATCCAAGTCCCGTCCATCTGTTAGACATACAAATTAGTTCTTCTACTAGATATTACAGGAAAAACATATATGCTTTTTTATGAAGTCCAGAAAAAATACCTAGGTCGATGTCTAAAGCTATGGCAAGATATTTGGATGAGCAGATCTAAGTAACGAAATATATGTAAAGCTAATTCAGCAAATAGATTTGAGTGCTAAATTATGGCAGGCTGTTTCAGCAGTCAATGAGGCCGAGCACACAGCCATCAAACTATCGAAGGCCACCGCAGCAACAAAGATCGAGTATAAAACGGTGTAGAGCTATTTCACCTAACAGATTGGCTACTAGACCATGCCAATCTACGTCAGAATAAATATATGGCAAGATATTTTAGCAACTAATCGGCCTTGGCATGCCATCTCAGCTAAGCACATTGAGTGCAGAACAGGGCAAGGAAGCTTCTTAAGAAGAGCATATTGACAGTAAACTACTTCGGCAAACAATGAGATTAACAGCGTCTTTCAACTAACATTCAACGCTACATCGACATGAACGGGGCCTTAGTCTAGAATGCGCGTACCGTGGGACAAGCTGACCGCCGTGCGTCTCCACACGAACGTTGCCAGCGGTGGCGGCGCTGACCGCCGTGCGCCTCTAGAAGAACGTAGCCAGAGGTGGCGGCGCGGCTAGAGGACGACAGTCTACAAGAGCGTACTATGGGAGCGAGAGGATCGCCGAACCGCGGCGCCGACGTATCGACGCGGCGGGGAGGGCAGCTTTGGCGGAGCGAATGGAGTGGAGGGGGACAGGGGGAGCGGGGTTTGGGGAATATTATTGGCTAGTTGGCCAAAGGGCGGTTGAATCGGATTTGGGGGGAATTTTTGGGTGTGGGGGGGGGGGATATTTTCGCATGGTGGGCGGGGGGAGTTTGGCGCATGGTCGGCTTCTCCAAGTGCAGTCCCACGTGTCAGTGAAGAGGCAAGCCGAAGCGCGTTCCGTTTGCGTGAGCCGTGTGCAGGACCGAACGTGTGTGGGGTGCAATGCGACCGCGACAGGAGTGCTGTGAATGTACTACCTTTTTTCCTTTTAAACTAGGTGCTTCGCCCCCTCAATTTTTTTTTGTTGCTTCGCGTGATCCATCGATACTACTACTACTCCCTCCGTCCCGAATTACTTGTCGCAGAAATGGATGTATCTAGAACTAAAAAATGTCTAGATACATCCATTTCTATGACAAGTAATTCTGAACGGAGGGAGTAGTAATCCGGTAATCCCGACTAAAACGGCGTGGCCAGGTCTTTTCCCGCGCGATATGCTGGGAGGTTGGCTTAGTTTGGTTTTTTAGGACGAGTAATGCTACACCTACGGAATCCCAATTATGTAATTAACGTAATGTGAAACGTGTGAGCTGTTGATTGTAGATTGGGGGGAGGGAGGGGCCCACCACCATGAAAATCAGGGGAGGAGAGAGAGAGGCAATTTACGTTAACCCTTTCGTAGGTTCCCGTAAATGTAGAAAGATGTGAAATGCGTGAATGTGTAGTGGACGTACTATTGGAGTGCCTAAGATAATTTTTATATGTATAGAACCTATGTGTTTATTTTACTTCGCATGTTAGATTTATCTCGGTTCAATAAAAAGCAGAGTTGGTGATGATGGTGTGCCTGTCATCCTGCAATATAGACCGTCCGATCTATATCTAACGGATAGGAAGGAAACTATGAAAATTTACCCGCACTCCTCTCCATATTTGCATATAAGGCTTTCCCTCGTTCATCCTTTTCTCCCACAAGATCTTGATCTTCCATGCAACGCACAGACATCTTTCTAGTACTCCTACAATATGTATATTATTGTGAAAGTTCATATACACCGGCCGAGATTAATGCAAACACGGCAGATTTTCATTACATTTCGAACTTCTATAGGACAGAAAAATAAAAGAAACTCGACCCTAAACCTATTATACGGCAGCAACCGACGTCCTCCATCTGCGATCTCTATGTACGGGGGCGGGGTTCAAGACCCGTGAAGTGAAGGTGCGGTCTTCAGCGAGGAAGAGTAGAACACGGGATACAGACCGGCCAGTTGGCACACCATGCCCTGCCGCCTCCCATGTCCTACTCATCCTCGGAGGAGTCCCCGACCTCGGCGGTGCCGGACGTTGGACGGCGGCAAGTAGGACACGTGGCTAACGGTGGCCGCCAGTGTGGCCACCGCTTGTGCGGTCGCGTCCGCGTGCGGCTACGCCGCTATTGCGTCGCAAGAGGCGACTTGAGTGAGGGCGGCGACCTCGAGTTTCATCCCCGAAGACAAGCTCTCCTGCAGAGCGTTCACACTTGCGGTCATGGCGGATGTGGTGCCAGGTAGGAGGACGATGCACTATGGTGTGGAGGTTAGCTGGGCATTGCCGCTTTAAGTAGCGCATTCCGGTGAGGCCAAGCGTTCGGGTGCGTCATTAAGTCGCCGGAGTTGGTCCCTCGGGCACCGAGCCTCTTAACAATGACATACGAATGGCAAGCTTTTAAATAAAGGCCGATATGACCAATATATAGGCCGATATATCACTTTTGGGGCTCTACCGATATAGACATAACATATCGTTTTGTAAATATCATTTTTCAAACATATCACCCGATATGGACCGAAATATCAACCAATATGGCCGATATCTAGCCCGATATGTCCATCGATATAGAATGATATGTAGATAACAATAGTTCTTTATTAAATAATATTGAAATAGAATAATGCATTTACGACTTCAGCATATATTATCAAAGTCATGCACAATGTTTCGTACAAATGCATACATATCGTATTGTTTTTAATCATAGAGTAAGAATTTTGTGAATCTTTCCTTAATAGTTTCTTAGTCAACAAGTTAATAAACTATGAATCTAAAAGTGTTGTGTTGAAGCATTGACATCATGCATTTTGTTTTACTAAAAATACATGTTTTGAACAAGAATAATGAAAAAAACTAAGACATGTTTTCTCCGATATATCTACATATCGTCCGGTATATCACCCGATATCCGACATCTGATATGTCGAAGCCAAACTGATACGAAGCCGATATCCGATATTTTGAAGCTTGATGAATGGACGCATGAATACGGGCAGCTGGCGCCGGCTGGGAACACACCGCGCGACGGAGCGAGGGATGAGGGTTTTGGTGTGCCAGGGTAGTCAGCTGCGGTCGTGGCAACGTTGGAGATGCCCATTGCTCACATGCGATCCCCGCATGTCATTGAAAAAGCAAGACGACCCGGCATGGTATCAGGTCCAGAGGATGCAGTTGGCCGCGCTACACCACTCCGCGGACGCGTCGCGGCGCCCCGTGCATCCTTGACGAGTCGGGTGTTGGGGTGTGTTTGGATTGTGGCCAAAGTGCACCTTACCAAAATTTTGGTCATGATCCAAAGATTGGTCTTTGTTTGGATGGTTGCCATTTTTTTGGCAGGCCAATGAACTCTAGCCAACTCTAGTTCATTTTTCTTGCCAATGTCGGCCAAATTATGGGCAACCAATACCTCAACCAAAACTTTGGTCATGACCCAAAGATTGGCCTTTGTTTGGATGGTTGCCATTTATTTGGCATGCCAATGAACTCTAGCCAACTCTAGTTCATTTTTCTTGCCAATGTCGGCCAAATCATGGGCAAACAATACCTCAACCAAAATTTTGGCTACCCAATGCTTTGATGGGGAAACCTTGGGCACAAACCAAACGCCACCCTCGGCACACTGAAACTAACCATGTCTAGCGAAGATATGAGCGTGTCGCTCACCGCGGTCACCGTGTCCAGAGACGGTCCTGGAGCTGCGCCCCGTTGTTGGCCCCAATGACCCACATGAACGGTTGTCGGTGGCGAGGAGGTCGTGGGCCAGCTCCTCCGTTGGACTAGTCTGCGCTACGTTGTCCCAATGGTGGACATGTCCTTACATCTGTCTATTAAGCATGTCCTTACATAAAACTATTGTTTTATTTCTATCCCACATCAATCAACATGACGAGACACCTTTAGTATATGCAGTGCGATATTAGTTGCATCTTTCATATGATTTATAGCATGCGCTGCTTCTAATTTGTTGAAATTCCATTTATGATGGGACGCTTTTAACTTGGCAGAGTCATATTGGTTGCATCTTTCATGTGGTGTCTAGCTTGCACTGCTTCTTATTTGCTGGAATGATTTTTGCTTAGTTTACACAAACAGTTGTGAACATGTCATGCCGTCCTATTTTTTGTACATATTCCATCCTGGTATCATGTGTTTGCCTTACATCAAAGTAGTGATTGTCAGTATCATGCATGAATGAGTTCTGAAGAGAGAATTTTATTGCTTTTTCTTGTCTGTTTTACTCGAAAATTCAAAATCAATAAAGCGGAAGGAAGTTAGCAAGGCAACAGATAAAGGTGCTCCTTCCGAACGGAGGGCCTCTACAGTTTCTACTCCTCCACAACCCCAAGATGATTTCCAAGACAACACATGCATAGACACTCAACAAAGCTGTGTTTATGATGAGCACGTCTCCCCTAGTGCAGCATCATCGGTGCTCCCTCTAACTTGGCACTGTTATATGTGGTTGCATGTTATGTGTGATGTCTAGCTTGTATTGCTTCTAATTTTGTTGAATTTCATCTGCTTACTTTACACATTATACTTGAATAAGACATGTGTTCCTGTTTCTAGAAAATACAATATCTCTCTATCACACCATGTTCTTACATCAAATTACTACTATTGTGTAACCTACAACAATCACTTATCATAAGACACGTTTGACTTCTGAGTGTGATATAGGTTACATCTCACATTCTTTTCTAGCTTGTACTACTAATTTGTTCACATGGCACTTATGACGAGACAGTTTTAACTTGGTAGAGTGATATTCGTTGCATCTTTCATATGGTGTATAGCTTTCATTGCTTCTAATTTGTTGAAATGCCTTCTCCTTAGTTTACACATCATAAGCTGTGAATATGCAATGCTGTGAATATGCAATGGCACTAATGACGAGAGACCTCTAACATGGTAGTGTGATGTTGTTTGCATCTTGCATATGATTTATTTCTTGTACTGCTTCACATTTGTTTAAATGCCATTTATGATGAGACACTGTTAACTTGGCAGAGCGATATTTGTAGCATCTTTCATATGGTGTCTACCTTCGATTGCATTGCTTCTAATTCGGTGAAATGTCTTCTTCTTAGTTTACACATCATAGTTCTGGTTATCTCTTCCGTCCTGTTTTTCATACATATTAAATCCTCCTATCATGTGGTTGTCTATCATCAAAGTTCAGTTCGTCTGCATCACGCATCAATTTGTTCTGAAGAACTAAAATGTTATTCGTTTTTCTTGTCGGCTTGACTTAACATGGCACAGAGAAAGAGGAAGAAACACAGAATGGCAGGGAATGAGAAGTGGATGAATCCTGCAGATTCTGCCGGTACTAATGGTGCAATAGAAGGTCAAAGTCCAGCGGAAAATTCTACAAACACGGCATCCCATGCTACACGAGTTGCAAAAAAGCCAAACAGAAACAAATAGCTACCACCAAACAAGCAGAGACAACCCTAGTTCTTGCAACACCTACTATAGTACTACCAGCTGCATGACTTACTCGTGCGTCAACTGAGCTAGAAGCACATTCCCAAGCTCCCTTGCCACCTGTCACTACTTCCCAAGCACTCTTGGCACAAGACGAGTTGGCAATATCAGATGAACCTTGTGAGCTTCAACAATAAGAAGGTATTTGCTGGAGTCAAGTTACAGTTGCATGCTTCTTTATATGTAGTCTCACAGTTTGATGTACACTAACACTTCCTATGTTCGTTGTTGGACTAGCACCTAGGTGCAAGAGGAAACAAACATCAGGGATAATGCTCGATAGGTTAACTAAATCTTGAGGAGGAAGAATGGAGATCCGTTTTGAGGCAGGTTTAAAAAGGCCACGTGATGCTACAAAGTCAGCCAAGTTAGTATCAGAGGCAGAGGTTGCCGTTAGGTGTCATGTACGTATCCTCCCAACATGGATTCAGTACAGGAATGACAAAGACGAAACCCAGTTCAACACCTTCCTCGACCATTTATCTGTAAGTATGGTTATGTATGGAAACTAGTAATATCGTCTTGCTTTGTCCCATACTTTCTAGGTTGCTGATAATGAGACTCCCAAAATTTTCAAAAGATGAGGTTGAAGTTGGATAGCCAAGATGATGCAACCAGATAAGCTTGCACCCATGTTTTCAAGTCTGCTCTGCGACAATATCGGTATAACTTGAGGAAAACCCACTTTGAAGGCAAGGCTAACAGTGAACTTTCCCAAACATCTCTAGTGGAAAATATATCGGATGAAGACTAGAGGGGCCTTGTTAAACACTGGTCTGATCCGAAGTATCAGGTACATTATATATATGTGATCAGATCACATGTTGAAGTCCTATTTACGCGTGTGCCACACAAATCTATTTTCTTGTAGGTGAACTGTTCAAAGAACAAGGCCAACCGTACGAAAGTGAAATTCCAACAAACGACAGGATCTCGTAGCTATATTGCACACTGTGAGGCTCTTGTAATTAGCTATTGTTTCACTCTTTTCGCTGTACCATATTATCAAATCTATATTGACTTGTTCGAAATGCAGAGGAAAGCCCGCAAGGACCAAAAAGTACCTGAACCAAATGCTGTGGAAATCTTCAAGGACTGTCACACCAGCAAGAAGAAGGGCATGACTACACCAGTCAAAGACGCTGTTGTAAGTCCTTAATCCTCATGCCTTTTAACTACTACTTACTCTGACTTGTGCCTTGAACTTCATGGTTTGCAGCCAATGTCTATTACTCTTTTCAATTTTATACACAATTGTCTTAGTGTATCATTGCACCTTACAAGGTTTAAAAGAGAGGAGTGATGTTCCTTTGATGTTGACCCGTAATCTAGTTTCGTGCTGGACTTGCCCACACAACGTTACGATTGCGTGTTTGTCTGTTCTCAATTGTTTTGTGATATGAATGATGTCATAATATGCTTACCGTATTATAAACTTCGTCTCTTTATCCTTAGCCCTCAATACAATGTGAAGAAATAGACAATACATTAGCGATGGTACATGGTCATATGTTTGGAACCTGGTTTTATTATGTACTTTGCAATAAAATACAACTAATATTTTACATGGGTTCACCAGAATAAGTTCTGTATATAGACCAAAGCTATTTTGTTTGGTTTTGCTGCCTCCTTAATATCTTCTGTTTTGGTACTACTAATGTAAAACCTCAACTTTTCAGCGAGCTATGGAAAAAATGGTGGAACCGCCACCTTCTGAAGGTGGCGAGGCAACTATAACTGCAATGTCAGCTCTTGCTGCAGTGGGTCAGTACCTGTCCACTAACAGCGCCAAAGGCACGTTCCTGTGTAATACTGGGTTGGTTGTTATGGCAATATCGTCCAAACTGCCTCATGATCAAGATATGCAAGCTCAAAGCAATGTTGTATCTGCGCTCCAGACACAAGTCCATTCCCTAACAGAGGCCATTTGTGAAACAAGGAGATAAATTGTTCGATGTCGTCAAGATATGCATGGTTTTGAAACCAGACTATCAGACATTTGCTATGTTGTTCAGGAGCCTAGGGGAAATCAAGGCAAGGGTTATGGTGCTCCATCGGACAATACAACATGAAAACGTAACAGTCAGGTCAAATGAACTGAGCTTCTGAACTTCTGGTGGTGCATTTATCTGCTATACTGTTAAGTTTTATGCCAACCTTCCTTTTGTTATATAGTTGTAATTTGTTTTGGTGCGATACAAAATTTGTTCTTAATGTGCAGCCACCGGCTGAAAAAAACAGCAAGCCATTTTTGTATAGTGTAGGGTGTTCCCTATATTTGCACTGGCGGCGATCTTTGATGCCGAGTGGATGTAATCTGTGCAATCGCCTTAATAGCCTAGCGTTAGTTTCGGCCTTATTTATTTCCTACTCTTCTTTTTCCCTGGTTTGCTAGTGGCGGCCATATACGGGCTGTAGGATCCATGGGTCTCCTATGGGCCGTCGATAAATGGGCCTGTAATCGGTGGGCCTCGGGCCGTCGGATAAATGGGTCTACATGGGCCGTAATCGGGCGTAATTGGTATCGACCCAGCACGGTAACAGGCCATTAACAGGCCATAGAACAGCAAAGGCTTAATTCTGTCACATGCATAACGGGTCGTTAATGGGCCAGAATATAGGACGGGCTGGAAACGGCGCAACGGGTTAACAGGCCAGAAACGGACCGACTCTTGCCATGGGTCGAATTTGGCCAATTAGGGTAACAGGCCAGTAACGGGCCGACTCTTGCCATGGGCCAAATTTGGCCCATTAGGGGAACAGGCCAGTAACGGGCCGACTCTTGCCATGGGGCGAATTTGGCCCATTAGGGGAACATGCCAGTAACGGGCCGGAAGTAATCGAGGGCCGAAAAGGAGCCCAAGAACGTATGGGCCATCAATAGGCCGAAAGCTAACACGGGCTGGAAACGGCCCATGTAAATCATGGGCCGTTAACGAGTATAAAGAAAATTACTATTCATTATGGGCTACAGTCACCGTGGGCCTGTAAAGGGCCGAAAGATACGAAGGCCTCATATGGGCCGAAAGACGTTGTGGGCCATACATGGGCCAAAAGTGAAATGGGTTGGTGTTATATTCGACGGTCCACATGACATTGTTGGGCCGATTTCCTTTAGGGCCTAATGGGCCGTGAGTTATCGGGCCACAAAATGGGCTATTTGCAAAGAGACCGTTAAAAAGCTTTTCATGGGCTAGCCCGTTAACTTTTGACCAAGTCAAACGAGCCGGCTTTGTAAGCTAAATGGGCTAGTGGTGGCCCATGGCACGTGTCGACATATCATAGGCACCTATCTGACCACTGACGAGCTGACATGTGTTTCGTCCGGCCAATAAGAATTTTACACGTGGAAATTTCCCATTGGTCGGGGCTGTTAACGGGTTATCGGATCCAAAACCCGACCCGATAGCTTAACGGTGTTCTGTTACGGTGGATGCCATGTGTCGGTCACCCTTGACGAAAGCACTTCTATGACGCGTGATTTATCGTCATGGAAGTGGACACTTCCATGATGATAATTTTGGCAATGTCATGGAACACTTATACGACAGCACAGGTATGCCTATCTTGATTCTGTCATAAAATCATCATGGATGTACATGCATGACAAAAAACGCGACCTACTGTGACAAACATGTATCATCACGGAAGTATAGTTTTTTTTGTAGTGTACGTTGGAGACGTATCAAGCATCCCCAAGCTTAATTCCTGCTCGTCCTTGAGTAGGTAAATGATAAAAACAGAATTTTTGATGTGGAATGCTACCTAGCATAATTCTCAATGTAATTTTCTTTATTGTGGCATGATTGTTCATATCCAAATGATTCAAGATAAAAGCTTATAAAACATAAAAATAATAATACTTCAAAGCATACTAACAAATAATCATGTCCTATCAAAATAGCATAGCCAAAGAAAGCTTATCCCTACAAAATCATATAGTTAGGCCATGCTTCATTTTCATTACACAAAATACTCCCATCATGTACAACCCCGATGACGAGCCGGGCAATTGATTCATACTTTTTAACGCGCTTCAGCTTTTTCAACTCTTACGCAATACATGAGCGCAAGCCATGGACATAGAACTATGGTGGTATATGGTGGTGGTTGTGAGGACAAAAAGGGAGAATATAGTCTCACATCAACTAGGCGTATCAACGGGCTATGGAGATGCCCATCAATAGATATCAATGTGAGTGAGTAGGGATTGCCATGCAACGGATGCACTAGAGCTATAAATATATGAAAGCTCAACAAAAGAAACTAAGTGGGTGTGCATCCAACTTGCTTGCTCACGAAGACCTAGGGCATTTTGAGGAAGCCCATCATTGGAATATACAAGCCAAGTTCTATAATGAAAAAAAATTCCCACTTAGTATATGAAAGTGACAACATAGGAGACTCTATTATGAAGGTCATGGTGCTACTTTGAAGCACAAGTGTGGAAAATAGATAGTAGCAATTGTCCCTTCTCTCTATTTCTCTCATTTTCTTTTTCTTTTTTTTTCTTTTACTTTTTTTTCTTTGGCCTTTCTTTTTCTATTTTCTTTTTGGCCTTCCTCTTTTTTTCTCTTTTTTTCTTTGTAAAGTCCGAAGTCTCATCCCGACTTGTGGGGGAATCATAGTCTTCATCATCCTTTCCTCACTGGGACAATGCTCTAATAATGAAGATCATCACACTTTTATTTATTTACAACTCAAGAATTATAACTCAAAGCTAGAACAAGATATGACTCTATATGAATGCCTCCGGTGGTGTACCGGGATATGCAATGAACCAAGAGCGGCATGTATAAAAATTATGAAGGTGGCTTTGCGACAAATACGATGTCAACTATATGATCATGCAAAGAGCAATATGACAATGATGGAGCGTGTCATAATAACGGAACGGTGGAAAGTTGCATGGCAATATATCTCGGAATGGCTATGGAAATGCCATAATAGGTAGGTATGGTGGCTGTTTTGAGGAAGGTAAATAATGGGTGCATGATACCGGTGAAAGTTGCGCGGAATAATAGAGGCTAGCTAAATGGAAGGATGAGTGTGTGTATATCCATGGACCCACATTAGTCGTAAAGAACTAATATACTTATTGCAGAAGTCTACTTAGCCCTCGAAGCAAAGTACTACTATGCATGCCCCTGGAGGGATAGATTGGTAGGAAAAGACCATCGCTCGTCCCCGACTACCACTCATAAGGAAGACAATCAAAAGAGAACCTCATGCAACAAATTTGTCACACAACTTTTACCATACGTGCATGCTACGGGACTTGCCAACTTCAACACAAGTATTTCTCAATTTCATAATTACCCACTAGCATGACTCTAACATTACTACCTTTATATCTCAAAATAATTATCAAGCATCAAATTGATCCTAGTGTTTAATGCACTTTCTATGATAGTTTTTATTATACCCAACTTCGATGCTCATCATTCTAGGACCAAATTCATAACTATAGCAAATACCATGATGTTCCAAGAGACTCTCAAAATAATATAAGTGAAGCACGAGATACTAGCAATTTCTACAAAATTAAGCCACCGCCGTGCTCTAAAAGATATAAGTGAAGCACTAGAGCAAAAACTATCTAGCTCAAAAGATATAAGTGAAGCACATAGAGTATTCTCATAAATTCTAATCAAGTAGGCTTCTCCCAAAATGTGTGTACAACAAGGATGATTGTGGTAAACTAAAAAGAAAAGACTAATATAATACACGACGCTCCAAGCAAAACACATATCATGTGGCGAATAAAAATATAGCTCCAAGTAAAGTTACCAATGAACGAAGACGAAAGAGGTGATGCCTTCCGGGGGCATACCCAAGCTTAGGCTTTTGGCTATTCTTGAATATATTGGGGTGCCATGGGCATCCTCAAGCTTAGGCTTTTGCCACTTTTTATTCCATAGTCCATCAAATCTTTACCCAAAACTTGAAAACTTCACAACACAAAACTCAACAGGAAATCTCATAAGCTCCGTTAGTGAAAGAAAACAAAACCACCACATAAGGTACTGTAATGAACTCATTCTTTATTTATATTGGTGTTAAACCTACTGTATTTTAAGTTCTCTACCACTTAATACTAGCCATAGATGCATCAAAATAAGCAACCAACACACGAAAGGCAGAATCTGCCAAGAACAGAACAGTCTGTAGCAATCTGTAACTAACGCAAACTTCTGGAACTCTAAACATCCTACCAAAATAGTAAGTCCTGGAAAATTTGTTTATTGATCATAAGCAAAAAGAATCAATGCAAAAGCACGTTTCTGTGATTTATTGAATTTTTTCTCGTGAGAGCAAAGTTTCTGTTTTTCAGCAGAATCAAATTAACTATCATCATAGGTTATCCTATAGGTTCTACTTGGCACAAACACTAATTAAAACATGAAAACACATCTAAACAGAAAGTAGATGCAAAATTTATTACTAAACAGCAAGGAAAAATATTGGGTTGTCTCCCAACAAGCGCTTTTCTTTAAAGCCTTTTTAGCTAGGCATTGATAATTTTAATGATGCTCACATGAAAGACAAGAATTGAAGCGCAAAGAGAGCATCATGAAACACCTGAGAAACACATCTAAGTCTAACATACTTTCTATGCATAGGCATATTATAAGCAAACAAATTTTCAAGGCAAACAAAAACTAGCATATGCAAGGAATAAGAAAGAGACGAAAGCAATCTCAACATGACGAGAGGTAATCTAATAAGATAAAAATTTCTACGACCATATTTTCCTCTCTCATAATAATTACATGTAGGATCATAGGCAAATTCGACAAAATAGCTATCACATAACATATTCTTAACACGATCCACATGCATGCAAAGTTGACACTCTTCCAAGATAGTGGGATTAACATTAACTAAAGTCATGACCTCTCCAAATCCACTTTCATCAAAAATATTATAAGATTGAACATACTCCAAATATGTGGGATCTAAAGTTGACACTATTTCAAACCCACTTTCAATATTATTGCAAACACTATTATCAATCTCATATTCATCATGGGGCTTAAATAAATTTTCAAGATAAGAAGAATCACCCCAATCATGATCATTGCAACAAGTAATAGGCATAGCAAAACTAGCATCCCCAAGCTTAGGGTTTTGCATATTATTTGCACAATTGACATCAAGAGAATTTATAGTAAAATCATTGCAATCATGCTTTTTATTCAAAGAGTTATCGTGAATCTCTTCATAAATTCCTTCATCATAATTTTCAGATTCACGAATTTCAAGCAAAGCTTCATAAAGATAATCTAGTGCACAGAACTCACTAGCAATTGGTTCATCATAATTGGATCTCTTAAAAAGATTAGCAAGCGGATGAGGATCCATAAAATTTTAGCAAGCAAAGATGCAAGCAAAAACAAGGCACAAGGTAACATAAGCAAGCAAAAGATCGAACGGTAGAAGGGCGAAGAAAACGGCAAGGGTGAAGTGGGTGAGAGGAAAACGAGAGGCAAATGGCAAATAATGTAAATGCGAGGGAGATGAGTTTGTGATGGGTACTTGGTATGTATTGACTTGAGCGAAGACCTCCCCGGCAACGGCGCCAGAAATCCTTCTTGCTATGTCTTGAGCTTGCGTTGGTTTTCCTTGAAGAGAAAAGGGTGATGCAGCAATAGTAGTGTAAGTATTTCCCTCAGTTTTTGAGAACCAAGGTATCAATCCAGTAGGAGGATCCTCAAAAGTCCCATGCACCTACACAAACAAACAAAGAACTTGCAACCAACGCAATAAAGGGGTTGTCAATCCCTTCACGGCCACTTGCGAAAGTGAGATCTGATAGAGATAGTATGATAAGATCAATATATTTTTGGTATTTTATAATATAGATGCAAAAAGTAAAGATGCAAATAAAAGTATAATGAAAGTTTATATGATAAAAGATAGACCCGAGGGCCATAGGTTTCACTAGTTGCTTCTCTCAAGATAGCATAAGTATTACGGTGGGTGAACAAATTACTGTCGAGCAATTGATAGAAAAGCGAATAATTATGAGATTATCTAGGCATGATCATGTATATAGGCATCACATCCGTGACAAGTAGACCGACTCCTGCCTACATCTACTACTATTACTCCACACATCGACCGCTATCCAGCATGCATCTAGAGTATTAAGTTCATAAGAACAGAGTAACGCATTAAGAAAGATGACATGATGTAGAGGGATAAACTCATGCAATATGATATAAACCCCATCTTTTTATCCTCGATGGCAACAATACAATACATGCCTTGCAACCCTTTCTGTCACTGGGTAATGACACCACAAGATTGAACCCAAAGCTAAGCACTTATCCCATGGGAAGAAAGATCAATCTAGTAGGCCAAACCAACCTGATAATTCGAAGAGACTTCCAAAGATAACTCAATCATACATAAAAGAATTCAGAGAAGATTCAAATATTTCTCATAGATAAACTTGATCATAAACCCACAATTCTTCGGATCTCGATAAACACACCGCAAAAAGAGTTACATCAAATAGATCTCCACAAGAGAGGGGGAGAACATTGTATTGAGATCCAAAAAGAGAGAAGAAGCCATCTAGCTAATAACTATGGACCCGAAGGTCTGTGGTAAACTACTCACAACACATCGGAGGGGCTATGGTGTTGATGTAGAAGCCCTCCATGGTTGATTCCCCCTTTGGCGGAGCACCGGCGAAGGCTCCAATATGGGATCTCGCGGATACGGAAGGTTACGGCGGTGGAAATTGTGTTTCGTTGGCTCCCTGGATGTTTTCGGGGTAGGTAGGTATATATAGGAGGAAGAAGTACGTCGGTGGCCGCTCGTGGGGCCCAGGGACAGGGGGCACGCCCTCCTATCTCCTGGCCGCCTCGATTTCTTCTTGACTTGCACTCCAACTCCTCTAGATCACGTTCATTCCAAAAATCACGCTCTCGAAGGTTTCATTCCATTTGGACTCCGTTTGATATTCCTTTTCTTCGAAATACTGAAATAGGCAAAAAAACAGCAATACGGGCTGGGCCTCCCATTAGTAGGTTAGTCCCAAAAATGATATAAATGTGTAAAATAAAGCCCATAAACATCCAAAAAGGGTAATATAATAGCATGGAACAATCAAAAATTATAGATACGTCAGAGACGTATCAGCCCGCGGTCCACCGCTGCCCCGAGGTAGTCCGCTCCAGGTCGTCCTCGTGGGTGCACCGACCCGCGTCACCGCTTTGTCGCCCCGTCGGGCCGTAGCGAGCGTGGCACGCAGTCTCAGCCGCCGCCTGAGACCATCCCCATGGCTGCACTGACTCGCGTGCTGCTGTTGCATCACCCCTTTGGTCCGCAGTGCCATGGCCCGCTGTCTTTGCCGTCGCCCCGACCTGCCCGCCCGCCACTGCTGCGTCTCCCCTTCGGGCCATAGTGCCGCGACCGATGGTCAACTCCGCCGTCACCGTGCGTCGACTTCTCATGGTATGCGATTTGCCATCTCTCTTGGCGCGGGAACGCCACCATCCGCGCCTGTCTTCGTCATGCTATTGGGTTCTTCGCCTCCTTCGAGCATCGTCACCGCCCTCCTAACCTAACCGCCACCGCCACCGTCAGGTTGCCTCAGCCACTGTTCTTCGGCCGCCGCTACCCCCGTAGCTGCCGCCTGTCCATCCCCTTTCGTCTTCGTCTGGCACCAGCCCTCGCCAGGGTCGCCGTCATCTACCCCGACCACTTTATCTACTCTGACAACCGCGGGCGACATTGGCCCCGCGCTGATTGGCGCCGCAACCGTCGTCGAGTCCTTCTCTGCTGGCCTCTCCGACTTCTTTTACATGCTTACAGTTTGTTTAGGTCCCAGTTTACGCATGACCGGTGCTGGCAACATAGATGTGTGCCTTCGTCCATGACGTGTCCCCGGGCCTGGCAAGCCTGGTGCGACGCTTCGTCAACTTCGTCTTAGTCCATCTTCGCATGCCCGGTGCTGGCAACACCGACGTGTGCCTTCATCTACGACATGTCCCCGGGTTTGGTAAACCCGGCGCGACGCCTCATCAACATGATCTTCTTCCCGGCGCACCACTACTTCGACACCACTGCGCCCATGCTAACTCGCCCCCCTTGCGACCGCGGCTCCATGATGACTTCCTCAAAACCGGCCACCCCCACTCAACATCGACCACGGCGTTCTTTGCACGGGTACCTCTACCACGGCTACACCACCCATGCTCTCGGCTACATCGACAACTGGCACAAAGGCCTACCGCTTTGCTTGAGCAATCTCATCGGTTTCCACTCCATCCATGCCTTCCACGATGCATCGATAGTTAGGACTATGCGGGGGGTGTCCGTCGGCTTGCCTTCGGATTCTTCTCCAGTCTCACCGTCTGCGTCGCTACTGTTGTGACTGCGGGAGGATGTTGAGTATATTGATTCATTAAAAAACATAAGATAGACTAGGATTCGTCCTGCCTTGTCTTGTACTCCAAGTTGGTCATGCCCACGAGGCTCAAGCAATAAATAAACTATTCTACCAAATCCCTCTCTCCCTTCTAACAATTTCCATGTTAAACAAGCACTGTTTGAAATATCTGTATATATTGGACTTCTAAGCTACAATCTAAATATAATCAGTTTCATATCCAGAAGCATGCAAATTGTCTTCATGAGAATTTTAGCATGTCCGTAGGACCATATTAATCTATTTTTATGTGCTATTGATAAATTAATTAGAGTGTTCACAATGTTTGTTGTTAGTTTTTCCTTTTTAAAGTGGACCATCATCTTTTAAAATCCTAGATCCGCCACTATCTCATACCAAAGACATTTTTTTGTTTTGAATAAAAGAGAGGGCTTTGCACCCCCTCCGATTTTCATTAATGAAAACCAGCTAGTCTCTTGAAACTGCAAGGAACGCTAAACTGATGAAGAAACCAAAAGGCAGGCACAAGAGTATGCAACAACAGGCTGAAGCATCCTCCCCACCCCCAGCGGCAAAGTTCAAGCAGTGCAACGTAAACATTACATCCAAGTTATTACAGTCATCCATAATCTCGAACTAAGTGACGGATCAGGCTACGCAAAAGAGAGAAGGCTAAAACATGCAGAAAACCAAGAAGCAGCTCAGTCCAGGTGACCTCCAGGGAGGATTTCTTCATTTTTCCAGTCGCAACACATCGATTCTCCACCCTTGGGATGCGGTGTAGACTTCACTTGATACCCGTTCTAGCAGTTTTGCCCCCAGCTCCAGTACCTTTTTTTGCTGCTCCCTTATCTGCAAAATAGACCAATCTACCATCCAATTCGTCATTGCTTTGATTATAGACATAGGATCAGAGATTCTTTTGTTCTAAAAAATCACCCCATTTCTAGCTTTCCATAGAGCCCAACAAGTAGCAGAAATTCCCACCAGAACAAGTTTTTTATCCTCTTTTCCAAAGGAATTCAACCAAGATCCCAGGCATTCGTGCATTGACAGAGGTGTTCGGTTCAAACCAAGGGCACATTTGATTACGCTCCAAATCAATGAAGCAGCTGAACAGGTGAAGAATATGTGATCTGCAGATTCATTTTTCCCACAAAATACACAGTTTTTATCCCCTTTCCACCCTCGTTTCAGCAGAGAATCTCTAGTGAGTATGCTTTTTTTTAATGCTCAGCCACAGGAAATCCTTAATTTTTGCTGGGACTTTGATTTTCCACAGAAATTTCTATGGGAATATGAGTCCATCAACCACCAATTTTCTATAAAGTGATTTAACTATAAATATGCCATTTGAATTGAGAGACCATGTTACTTTATCCTTGCCCCCTTTCATTTCAATCTCTTCACATCTACTTTTTAAATTATTCCAAAGTTCTAAAGTCTCCCCATGTAAGGTTCTTCGAAACCTAAAACCTTGCCATCCTTTTTGGATAGCCTCTGCCACTGTAATATTATGATCAAAACATATATCATATATCCTAGGATAAGCTTCTTTTAAGCTTTTATCATCAACCCATATATCTTCCCAAAACCTAGTGTTTTCACCATTTCCCAATTCTTTTTTGACAAAACTGTAAAAAAAATCCTTGACCTTCATCAGAATAGACCAAAACTGAGAATCTCCAGGTTTTTTGTGCTCCTGGACAAGCATGTATCCCCCCATATTTGCTTTTTATGACATCTTGCCATAGTTCCTCCTCAGTTTCTATTTTCCAGAACAATTTAGCAAGCAGAGCTATGTTCATTAATTCTAGATTGATGATCCCTAGCCCACCCACATCCTTGGGTAAACAGCAGGTATCCCATTTTACCAGATGATATTTTCTAATATTCTCATCTTCCTGCCAAACTAGTCTAGCCCTATAAAAGTTAACTTTTTTCACCACCCCTTTAGGAATTGGATAAAATGACATCATATATAAAGGGATATTAGTTAGGCAAGCCTATACTAAAGTAATTCTCCCAGCAATAGAACCTAACAATTTGCCTTGCCAACATCCACATCTTTTCTCAACTTTCTCAGTAACAAAGTTCCAGTGTATGTTTCTTAGTCTAGTTTCAGCAACTGGCAATCCCAGATATTTTATAGGAATTACCCCCATCTTACAAGTTAGTATTTCCTGGTATATTTTTTGCTTCTCTTTTGCTTTCCCAAACAACATCAATTCACTCTTGTGAAAGTTAATTTTGAGCCCAGACATTTGTTCAAAGGCCCCTAGCACAAACTTCAGATTCTGTACACTTTCTATTTCGTCCTTAATCGAAAAGATTGTATCATCTGCATATTGGAGCATATTCACTCCTTTGTTTTCCCCATCCCCTAGGACCCCTTTGATCATGTCATTTTCTAATGCATTGTTCATCAAGATTGCTAATGCATCTGCAGCAAGGTCAAACAGTAAGGGAGACATAGCATCTCCTTGTCTAAGGCCTTTGAAAGTATTAAAATAAGGACCAATTTCATCATTTACTTTCACCTCAACATGTCCACCTCTCATAGTTTCCATTACCCAGTCACACCATTTATTAGGGAACCCTTTGTATTTCAACATCTGTATCACAAAGGGCCACTTAATTTTGTCATATGATTTTTCAAAGTCTAACTTAAAAATCAGAGCATCTTGTTTTTTACTATGAAAAGTATTCAAAGTTTCATGAAAAATCACCACCCCCTCCATGATATATCTACCCTTAATAATGGTTGTTTGGGTTTTGGAAATAACAAGGGACACACATCTAGTGAGCCTATTCGTCAGCACTTTTGTGATGATTTTAAAGCTCACATTTAGCAAGCAGATTGGTCTAAATTTTTGGATTTGTTTAGCATCTGCAGTTTTTGGCACTAATGCAATGTTGCCATAGTTCAACCTAGCAATGTTAATTTTGCCTCTGGCAAATTCTTCTATTAGGGCTTTAAGATCCCATTTCACTAGGTCCCAGAATTCCTCGTAGAAATCAGCTGGGAACCCATCAGGCCTAGGACTTTTGTTCTTTTTCATCCCAAACACCACCTCCTTAATTTATTCTGGTGAGAAAGGACTCATTAGCTTCTCTTTGTCTTCCTCATTAATTTTATTAGCTTCCAAATCTGTCATTAAGATTTGAGCTTCCTCAGGATGTCCAAACATTTTTTTATAAAAGTTAGTAATATACTTCATCAGCTCCTCCTCTCCCTCAATCACTCCTTCTTGTTCTAAGGAGAGTATTCTATTTTTCCTTCTTCTGTGATTCACTTTTGCATGGTAATATCTGGTATTCCCATCACCTTCTATAGTCTCTCTCTCTATCTCTTTGTATCTTTGAATTATCTTAATTTCTTCCTACCTCATCACCATTTTTAGTTGTTCTCTCAGTTCTTTCCGTTCTTTTCTAACTTCCACAGTGACCCCCCTAATCTCAACACTTTTATCTATTTCATCTAATCTTTTGACAATGTTAATTTTTATTTTTCTGTACCAAGCATCAACATTCTTATTCCATCCTTTTGCCTTTTTTCTCAGGTTTCTCATCCTGAGCTGCCATCTTTCTAGTATGTCTCCCTTATAACTTTCATTCCATGTGTTCTGTATTAATTCCTTAAACCCTTCCCTTAGTACCCATGCATTTTCATATCTAAATATATACTTGTTTTGATGGTCTTCTCCTGTATCCACATACAATTGTGTGATCTTACACTTCCCTGGCAAAAGCCTGAAGTCTAGTTAGAGGGTATTTTTCTTCCCAAACTAGGCACATTAAAACCCTATCCAATTTCTCAAAGGTCGGGTTTGCCTGATTATCGGCCCAAGTAAATTGCCTTCCATTGAGGGTTAAATCCCTCAAACCAGCCTACTCAATGATTGTATTAAACATAAATGTCCATTGCTCATTGTGCATAGGCTTGTTTTTTTCCTTTTCATTTCTAATTATATTAAAATCTCCCCCAACCAAACAAAGTAATGGATTATCATGATAAACTCTGGCAAGTTCTGCCAGAAAGCTTGCTTTCCCTTCATTCTGTGCATCCCCATATACAGTGATTAAGTTCCAATGCATTTTGACAAATTTGTCAAATAGCAACATCCCCACAAAGAAGACCCCTTTCTTAGTATGTTCCACTTCAAATCTATCCTGATTAATCCCCATCAGAATTCCTCTAGACAATCCTCTAGGTTCATTCCAGCACCAAATAAAATTCCTCCCCCCACACAAATTGTGCAGTTCATTCTTGGAAAAGTTTTGTTTAATGGTTCCAGAGATCCCAATGAAATCAAGTTTGTGGTCTGTGATTAGTTCTCTAACATATCTTTTTTTATGATCCTGTCCCAAGCCTCTCACATTCCAAAAAATCCCTTTCATGTTTGTTATTTTTGTTCCTTGCCTTTTTTATTTCTTTCAAGCACACCAACCCCAACAGATTGCTTCACATAGCTAGATGCTGGTGAGCTTCTCTTATTCTTTCCCTTTTTCCCTGAGAACATTTTCCTCAGGTTCATAATTTGTTGGTCTTCCAGATCAGCATCAGAGTGCTCTATATCTGAACAAATTTCGCCCAGTTCAACATCTCCGGTGAATATGTGCATCGGTGTGTTGTGTTCCCCTCCTCCCCTGTCACCATTTTTTCTTCTTGCTTTTTGACTTCCATTAAATTTTGGAAATACATCTCTCTTCTGGCTATCTCCATTTTCCTAATAATCTCTAAGTTCTTATCTATCATTTCAATGGAGCATCCCAAATCAATCCCAACCAATGAACTTATATGTAATAATGAGGAATTTGCAAAATTCAGTTCAGAATCCTTACCATAGTTATCCCTCTCTTCAGCTCTTAACTTTGCCAAATCCTCCACTTTCTGGTCTTCTTTTCATATGTTTCTAAGGCTCCTCTTCAGTTCAACTTCCTTGTCTTCATCATTTCTCTCTATCACCTCCACTCCATGCAACTCTGCAAGCCTTTGTCCCAAAGTGCCCATTGATTCTTGACTTGCATTATAGTCAGTAGGTTCATTAAATTTCCCAGAACATGTTTCTTCTTTCTTCTCTTGATTCTCCTTTTCATAATCTTCCTCCTCTAAATTGACCAACTCCATCTCATATTGCTCTCTGTTAGCAGCCTCCTGTTCCAGTTTCAAGATATCTGCTCTTTGTTTTTCAATCAAGCTTTCAAGGTTTTTCTGTATGTTTTCCAGGTCTCTAATCCTCTTATCAGTCTTGTTCCACAAAGCACTCTATCTAGCCTTTTCCTCTTCCAGAATCTGGATTTTTCTAAACATGATATCTATTTCTTTCTGCATCTTTCCTCTCTCAGCAGCCATGCTCTTGTCCAAGTGCCCAATTATTTCTTCTAGAGAGTTTTTCATCATCTCATTCTTCTTATCAATCTTTGTTTCAAAGATAGGCTTCCGAGAGTCATTCCTCTTCTGTCACTTCCATTTGTTTTTGCTCTTTTCCTATTGTCTTCCTCTTCATCACCTGCTTCCATGTCAGATACTGCTTCAGACTTTCTCTTCTCCTCTTTATACCAGCCCATTTCAATCATTTTATCTAGGTCTATCCCAATTCTAAACATCAACAAGTCTGGAGAAGTGATTTCCACCTGGGCAGGTATCTTACCCACATCTCTAACTCCACACTTCACTTTCACTTTTTCCTCATTAATTGTGTCCATATCAATCTCCAGAACAGGCCCCACAGCAGCAGCCACTTCACACATTCCAGAAAAATGTCTAAAGCAATTTGGCACCATCTCAAAACTGGCCCAAGAAGTATGAATTTTGCCATTTGCCAGATGGTCAAGAGACCATGGCTGGACTTTGATGATGACACCAGTTCCCAGCAAGTTAAAGTCATTGAACTTTGCCGACTCAATCAATTTTGCTTTGTTTGGAAATCTCATCATGTAACAGTTCTTTCCATATTCCTTTACTCTCCATTGCCACCCCCAATCAAACATTTCATTCAGTGCCTTAATCAGTTCGGTTTCATCGATCTGTCCATCCCTGATGATCACCACTCCCAAGGGGTTTATATGTTCTGCAACCAAAACATCCTTGTAACTTTGTACCAACAATAATCCCAAACCTTTTGCAGCATACCCAACATATTTGGGTACATGTTTCATCTGTTTCAACATGTTGCAATCTCCAGTGATGTGGTTATCTCTGCCACAAATCAAACAGTGAAAAACTTGGCAGTCTCTGGTTAGGTGTGTAGGATCTTTGCATTTACCATAGACTTGCCTGCTAAACCTGTCATTTCTGCTCCTATCTTCACCAACATTATGCTGCCAAGTCCCATTGCTCATCTGGTTTCTGAAATTGTTGCCAGAGTTGTTTCGAGTGTTGTTAGCTTTTTTTAGTAGAAGATCCTCTCTAGCCTCAGTTCTCTTGGATGTTTCTTTGCCAGATCCCTCTTCTGATTTGTTTCTCTCATTATCAGCCTCTGGCAAACTGCTCTTGCTTATTCCTTGCACCAATTGTGAGAGAAGAGTGCTCAGTATCTGTTGCTGTTGACCAGGGTTGATTTTCTCCCCTCTGTCCACCCTGATTTCTCTTTGCTCTCCCCCACCCTCATCTCTTTTCCTAGCTTCTTCTTTTCTATCACCCTCTTTTCCCCTCTTTGATCTGCCAGACTTTGTTGCCCCCAGATTCATCACTAGGAGGATCAGATCCACCACTCCCCCTCCCAGAGTTGAATCCAAAGCCCAAACGAACCCCTCCTTTGCCATGGAATCAAAGGAATTTTTGAGGAATTGGACCTGCTTCTATCTCCACCACCAAATTGCCCTGTTTTCCTACCATCAAAATCCCTAAATCTCCCTCCTCTGTTGTTCTTCCCCTACCAAACCCTCTGCCAAAGTTGCCAGCCATACTTTCTTCTTCCCCTCTCGGCGGCTGGGGGTAAACCCTAAAGATATGTCGAATCTCTCAGTCTCTCCCTGGTTCTGCCTTTTTATAGGCTCCATCCCCATCTCCTAGGCTTGGGCATGCTCACTATCTGGGCTCACCAAAGCCCAATAGGCCAGGTCCATGTCCATGTCAGCAAGCACCTTTCCACTGACCGTACCACCGAATCTCACCTCCCCTTCTTTTTGGGGGTTTGCATTTTTATTTTCTCTTCTTTCTTCCTCCTCTCCCTTTGTTTCACAGGGCACAATTGGAGTTTTACTGATGATAATTTCATCAAAGTCAATGGAATCCTCTTCGTACCAATTTTTAATGGACTGGAAATTTCCATGCCTCATATAATTTTGAACAGTTCTAGCATCAAAACCCCCCTCAAATCCAAAGCCCCAACCTATCTGTTTCTCTAAATCATCAAACCCTCCAGAATCACCCCCTTTCTCTCCATTTTCATTTCTATGGAGTTTCTGAATTTTCCTAATGTGTTTCTCTTTTCTCCCAATCCTATCTGACCCCCTCAATTTTCCCCCAATAGTCTCATCTACATCAATTGACGCAGTAGAGATCAAGTATTTAGATGGGGACGAACCTGAAGAAGTCAGAAAAAGGAGCCCCTCCCCCTCCTCATCGGAGCCCTCCCCGACCAGCAACCAGAAGCGGCTGCCAGCCGGTGAGGCCCCTACTGGAGGCAAGAAAGGGCCCGGAGGCGTGGCGAGCACCTGGGGAAGCGTGGGCAGCGCCTCGGCAACTCCGTCACGGTCCTATTCATGTTCCTCCTTGGTGTCACCACCTCCTCGTCGTCCTCCTCTATCATGATCGATGCCAGCCGCGAGCCAGGCACTGGCAACCCCATCACCACGTCCATCGGCGGTGGCGGTGGCAGTGGCTAGATCCGACTGTAGCGCAGGGACCTGAACACCTTCCACTTGCACCTCTGTTCCGGGATTGAGGATTCCGTCTCGAGCATCGCCCAAAGCAGGACCCCCATCATCGGCTGCCTGTCGTAGTTAGGGAAGCAGCGCTGGATCTCCTCCTCTATGATTTTGTCGCGCACCATCCCTGCTGCGTCATTCAACATCTTCGCCTTCAGGAACCACCTATCGGTCTCCCTCAGCCATCCCAGCCGCACCTCGTCGCCGTCGATGAGTGCCCAGATCTGTTGCTTGCGGGTCGTCATCGAACCCTAGCCCACGGCATGATGGAGCCGAGGAGAGCGGAGCGTGCGAGAGAAGGGTGAATGAGGAGTGAGAGGGTGGAGTGCGAGAAGTCGGGGCAGTCGTGGGGGTAAAATAACCCCTACGCTCCCCTCGTCCGCCATTACTCACCTCGGGGCTCGCGTCGTGACCACACCCTCTGTTGTGGGCCACAATTTTTGTGATGTGACACGGGAATTGAACCACGCCACCTACATTGAAGACCATGTCATCACGCCAGCCACGCGCATCCACGGTCACCTCATTGGCGTTGAGGAGGACCAGCCGTCCCCCTCGCCGGAGGAGGAACCCGGCCGGAAAATCAGGAGCGACGCCCCGAGATCGGGGACGAACTCGCAAGGGAGTCGTGCGTTGCACGCTAAGTGTGTCATCCTCCAACCGAGCCTGTTCGATGATTTCCGTACCAAAGACATTTGGGAGCAAACTCCACTGGATTCTAATTGAGCAGAGCCACATGGAGATGGGCCTGCTAAGAAGACGGACCTTTGCTCCACTCCCATTGATGCCCCGGCCTGTCTCCTCCGAGCGCCGCCGCTGCCGGATTCCCTTCAAAACGTTCTTCCCGCCGCAACCTCCTCCACCAAGCGTGGGTGCCGCCCTCCCTTCGCCTCTCTTTGCCCCCCTGTCTCCATTGACCGCCGCCGCCTAAACTCTTCGCTTCTTATCTGCAGCGAGGGGACAGGGTGTGCAGCAGCGCAATGCGGCAGCGGCAGGAGTGGGTGAGGGAATGGGTCCGGAGTGTTGAGCATACGTTGTCTACCGCATGTGTATAGGACTTGGGTCTGTATTTATACCGTTGTATCTCTCTCCCTCCCCCTCGTATATTTGTACATCTTGGGAGACAAGTAGAGGCCGGTCCACCTTGTACCTATATATGTGCGTCATGCACACGACCAATGAATTATAGATGCATGCAATCCCTTCTTTCCAACTAACATGGTATCAGATAGCACGCCGATCCCTTTCCTCGCTTCCGCCTAAACCTGCCGCCGCCGCCCTACAGCCGCCGCCGCCGCCCCTTGCTGCGTCGCCGCCGCCGCCACTGTACACCACCACCGCGCCTCCCTATCCCCTAGAGCCGCAGCCCCTCTTCCCCGCCGCTGCTGCTTCTGCCCCCTAGCTGCCGCACTCCTACACCCTAACCCTACCCGAGCCACCGACGCCGCTAAACCCTAACCCATCCGAGCTGCCGCCACCCTCCTACCGCCGCAGCTCCCCATGGCGTCTCCCCTCTCCAGCAACTCCAACCCCTTCGCTGGACCCGCGCCCGACGCCACCGTTGTTCACGATCTCGACATCCACACCCGCGTCCCCATCAAGCTCGACCAGTCCAACTCTTCGTACTATGCATGGAAGACCTACTTCAACCTCCTCTTCCGCGAGTACTACCTCCTCGAGCACGTCGACGGGAGCGTTGATGGTGACCTCATGGCGGGCGATCCGGATTGGGCGGCCATTGAGGCCTCTCTCATCCGGTGGTTCTATCTCACCGTCTCGCCGGACATCTTCCACACGGTCGTCTCGAAGTATGACGACGCATGTGCCGTGTGGACCAAGATCAACAACCTCTTCACCGATAACAAGCTTCAATGTCTTGTGTTTTTGCAGCAGGAATTTTTCGAGTGCCACCAAGATGATTCCTCCATTGATGACCACTACATGCGCCTCAAGCACCTCACCGATCAGATCCGCGACATCGGCGCCAAGGTGTCAAACGAGCTCATGCTTAGCACCCTCACCGCCGGCCTCAATGAAGATTTCGCCAACGTGGCCTCGAACCTCTCCCTACTGCCGAACCCGACCTTCCAGTCCGTCACCGCGTATTTATGCTTGGAGGAAAGCCGGATGAAGAAGGTCAAGGATCGTGTCAACCACACCGCCCTCGCCGCCGGGACATCTCGTGGGCATCCGCAGCCCGCACCGCCTCAACCACACCCGCCGGCGCCACCGGGGTACTTCCCCCTCCCGCCTGCTCCGCCCGCACCTCCCGCTCCGCAACAGCAACAGCAGCAGGGCGGGGGCGGTGGTCGCCCCAACAGGCACCGTGGGGGCGGGGGCGGCGG
>NC_041383.1:749229843-749231571 GCF_002162155.2 Triticum dicoccoides | reverse complement strand
CCGCCTTGGTCGGTCGGCACCAACCACTGGACCGGGGTGGTACATGCATACCACATGCCGGTGCCGCGGGCCACGGGCATCCTCGGCCCGCACCCCACCAGCCCTCAGGCGCCCTACGCCGCCACCCCGTACCAGGCAGGAGACACCAGCTACGCCGCGGCCCTGTACCAAGCGGGCAGCGCTGGCTATCCGCTGGCGCCCGCTCCGGTCGGCCACCCGCCGCAGGGCGGCTATGTGCCGCCCCTCGCGCCGCTCCAGACCGGGGGCTACTCCCTCCCGCCGGCTCCGTGGGACCCCACCCTCCTCACCGTGCTGCACTCGACACTGTCTCCCTCCAACTACGGAGGCGGCGGTGATTGGTACATGGACACGGGAGCTACCGCCCACATGACGTCGCACCCCGGTAACCTTGTCTCTTCCTGCCCGGTCACCACTTCGAACCGTATCACCTTCGGTGATGGTTCTTCCGTACCCATTACTCATGTTGGTCATAGTTTCTTTCCGTCTAATTCTACGCCTATTAACATGTCTAATGTTCTTGTCTCACTTAACCTAGTTAAAAATCTTGTCTCTGTTCATCGTCTAGCACGTGACAATCCTCTCACCGTTGAATTTGATGGTCTTAGTTTCTCTGTGAAGGACGCCCGTACGCGGATGGTGCTCCACCGATATGACAGCCCCGACGACCTGTATCCGGTGCACTCTGCTTCCACCTCCACCGCCACCGCCACCGCCCCAGTCGCTCTCGCCGCCGGTGTCGACCTTTGGCATGCACGCCTGGGTCATCCCAACTCCACCGTCTTTCGCCGGATTCTCAAGAGTTTTTCATTTTCATGTAATAAATTTGACGAGCACACCTGTCATGCTTGTCGTCTCGGCAAACATGTTTGTCGACCGTTTGGCGAGTCAAACACTATTTCTTCTTTTCCGTTTCAGTTAATCCATAGTGATGTTTGGACATCTCCCGTTGCGAGCAACACGGGCTTCATATATTATCTTCTCTTACTTGATGATTATTCTCGTGGACGTTTCCACTTCATCGCAAGTCCGATGTTCTTCCCACTCTCACGGCTTTTTACTCCTACATCACCACCCAGTTCGAGCGCCCTATTCTCGCCCTTCAAACTGACAACGGAAAAGAGTTTGATAACGCTGCCACGCGTCACCTTCTCGCATCTCACGGCACTACCTTTCGTCGCACATGCCCATACACATCCAAGCAGAACGGCCGTGCCGAGCGGATCCTCCGCACTCTTAATGACTGCGTCCGCACGTTGTTGTTTCACTCCAACATGCCCCCTCGGTTCTGGCCCGATGCTCTCGCCACCGCCACTCTTCTAGTTAACATTAGACCGTGTCGTCCTCGCTGGAACTTCACCCAACACCAACTTATCTTCGGTTCTCCTCCATCCTATGATGATCTTTGCATCATCGGATGTTTGTGTTATCCTAGCACCGCCGCCACTACACCACACAAACTTGCTCCTCGCTCTGTAGCATGTATCTTCCTAGGCTACCCTCCCAACACCAAAGGTTACCAGTGCTACGACCCCGTCTCCCACCGTGTGTACACCTCCCGACACATGTACTTTGATGAGCGCAGTTTTCCCTTTCACCAGGTACCTTCTCCTGCGAAAGACTCGGCTCTTTCGGACATGGACCCGGTGCAGCCCCCGGTGCGACCCCTTCTGGCCTCGGCGTGGCTCCCGCAGGCGCCTCCTGGCGTGG
>NC_041383.1:749224411-749229634 GCF_002162155.2 Triticum dicoccoides | reverse complement strand
CGTTGCGGGCCCCTCTGCTACGGCCCCTGTCGCAGGCCCCTCGGCCTCGGTCCCGGCACAGCCATGCATGGCCCCGGGTGGCCCTTCGACTTCCACCCCGCCAGGTGACGTGGCCCGCCCGTCCAGCTCGGCCCCGCTGCAACGCCAGGAGCAACGGACCCTCCACCAGCTCCGTCCGTCCCTCCTGCCGCAGCCGGCCTCCCTCCTGCTGGCATGACGATGCGATCTCGCGTTGGTATCCATCGCCCCAGCACACGTTACGGCGCTGATGAGTACGCCTGCGCGGTGTCGACATCATCCTCTCCACCGTCGCCCATCCCCTCGTCCGCATGCGCCACCCTTCGTGATCCACATTGGCTCGTCGCGATGCGCAAGGAGTTTGATGCGTTGCAGCGCAACCGTACGTGGAATCTTGTACCGCGACCCCCTCACACCAACGTCATCAGTGGCAAATGGATGTTTCGCCACAAGACCAACCCGGACGGGTCTCTCAAGCGCTACAAGGCTCGCTGGGTGGTGCGCGGCTTCCGCCAGCGCCCAGGAGTGGACTTCCCAGACACCTTCGCCCCGGTCATTAAACCGGGCACGATTTGTATGGTGCTTCAGCTGGCGGTCTCCCGTGCCTGGCCTGTGCACCAGTTGGATGTCTCGAATGCTTTTCTGCACGGCCATCTCATGGAACGGGTGTTCTGCGAGCAGCCGACCAGCTTGGTCGACGCTGAGCATCCCGACCATGTCTTCTTGCTCTCTCGGTCTCTTTATGGACTGAAGCAGGCCCCCAGGGCGTGGTACCAGCGGATGGCTGGGTTCATGCAGCGGCTTGGGTTTTCCACAACCCGCTCTGACGCATCATTGTTCGTCTATCATCAGGGCACTGCAACTGCGTACCTGCTGCTCTATGTGGACGACATTATCCTGACGGCATCCTCTCCTGGGCTTCTTCAGCAGCCCACGGCCCGTCTTCGTGACGAGTTTTCCCTCAAGGACCTGGGAGCACTGCCCTACTTCCTTGGCATTGAGGTCGTTCGACGTGCCGACGGGTTCTTTCTGCACCAGCAGAAGTATGCTCATGAGCTTCTCGAGCGCGTGTGTATGCTTAATTGCAAAACAGCGTCCACGCTTGTTGATACTAAGGCGAAGGTTTCTGCCTCGGAGGGCTCTCCCGCTCCGGATGTGGCATTCTATCGCTCCATCATCGGTGCTCTACAGTATCTCACCCTCACTCGGCCTGACTTGCAGTATGCAGTTCAGTAGGTGTGCCTCCACATGCACTCCCCGCGTGATTCCCATTGGACTCTGGTGAAGAGTATTCTTCGGTATATACGCGGCACTATGACCATGGGACTCACCCTGACGGCTTCCTCCTCCATCGACATGGTTGCCTACTCCAACGTTGATTGGGTTGGCTGCCCGGACACGCACCGCTCTATGTCTGGCTATTGTGTCTACCTCGGGCCTTCGCTCATATCATGGTCGTCCAAGCGGCAGCCCATAGTCTCTCGCTCGAGTGCCGAGGCGGAATATCGGGCAGTGGCTAACGCCGTTGCTGAGTGCTCTTGGCTCCGTCAGCTTCTCCAGGAGTTGCTTTGTGTGGTCCCCAAGGCCACGATCGTCTATTGTGACAACATCTCCGCCGTCTACCTCTCCGCCAACCCCGTCCACCATCGTCGTACGGAGCATATTCAGCTCGACATTCACTTCATACGTGAGCAGGTGGCTCTCAGGAAGGTTCGTGTTTTGCACGTTCCTACCACTCAGCAGTTTGCCGATGTCATGACTAAGGGACTACCGACCCCAGCCTTCGAGGAGTTTTGGTCCAGTCTCTGTGTCTTCGGCGACGCTTCTACTGTAGGGGGGGGTGTTGAGCATACATTGTCTACCGCATGTGTATAGGACTTGGGTCTGTATTTATACCGTTGTATCTCTCTCTCCCCGTCGTATATTTGTACATCTTGGGAGACAAGTAGAGGCCGGTCCACCTTGTACCTATATATGTGCATCATGCACACGATCAATGAATTATCGATGCATGCAATCCCTTCTTTCCAACTAACACGGAGCAAAGACACGCTCGTCCGCGCCCTCCCCATCCTCATCGGTGGCGCGTCACTCCTCGCCGTCCTCCTCAACCGTGTCGTTTCCGGCATCGCCGCCGTCTCCGACGCCTCCAAGTCTCCCTGCACTACCAAATTGCTCTCTCTTCTTTGTGCCTGCAGTTTCGTTCTGTCCTCCGCCTTTGTAGATCCCCAATATTGCTCATCTGGTCTTTCTTTGTTCTCCAGACAGTTCACAGTCGAGGGCCAACATACTCACCTTGGCGCTCTTTGTAACTGATATCCTGGCCGGCCTTGTTTGGCTGTCAATCCGCCCGAAAACCATTTCTTCGGTGGGAATTATGTACTATCTTATAGTATGATCTGTCTCATAGTGGGATTCCTAGACTTAATTTGTATTGTGATTTCTCCATGTTAAATTATGCTAGGTCGCTCCTCGAGGTGTCGATTGTAAGCGAGTACATGAGGATGTATCAAGTTCTGCTCTTCGTGAACTACTTTGGTAACTATGTTCTACTCATGCGCAGTTTGTGGTTTGATTTTACTTTGCTTGAAAAAAAATCTCTTTTCGTTTCACAAGAAACAAACAGATTTTCTGTTGTGAAGCTGACTTAATCAGAATTTGAACCAAACAATCTCACCAAGTTTTGCGTGTCCACATTTTCATTTTGAGTACTTATTTTATGTGAAGGAATTTGTGTCGTGAAGCTAGGTAAAACTTATTTTCTTATAAATAGGACATGGGATTCCCTGATGGTTGCAACTTGTTGCAAAATTGGGGTTGCTGCTGCCTCTCCAGAAGATGGTAATGCTGTTGATGTGGATGCACAGAAGTTCATGCAAGGTTCCCTTTACAAGAGTGCCATGGAATCCAAGAAACGTGAGTGACGCTTGTTATTTAGGAGCTTCGATGTCTGTTTTCAGAAATTTCATCGTGGTCTTCTTGCAGAATCTTATCTAGCAAATCTTGCTTTGTATCCTGGAAGGACTGAGCTACCATTTCTGCCAAATAACACACAGGTGCTAATTCATTTCATTTTCGATAAATTATTCTATGTCAGCATTCATTCAGACGATTTTAAATTTTTGTATCTCATAGTATCATTTGGGAAAAAAATCTCCACGTCATGTTTACAAATGATTGAACTCAAAATATAAATCATTTGTTTATCTTAAAATAGGAATGTATAGTGTTTTACATCTTCTCTGCTCTACAGGCCCTAATATTGCAGCCAATTGGTGATAAAGGAATTGCAGTTATTGGTGGTGACACTACAAGGGCGTTCACTAATCTTGATAAGGTATATTGTTTCTTTCAATATGATATTTTTGTATTTTTTGTGTTGAATACTTGAATTCATAATCTCTCCTAATAAACTATGTAGCTTCCATCCATAAGTTACAAGCTAAAGAGCCCCACACATTGAATAATGAATTTGCTAGAGAATTACTCGTCAGCCAATGATCTTCCTTGCAGGCATGGATTGCTATGATTGCAGACAAGTTGGATGCTACATTGTCAAAGCCTTAAGGTTGCATTGTTTGTTGGATATTCGATTAATTGCCATTTTACTCTGAAGTGGTCATGCAATCTTTACCTGATCCCAGAATTCATCAAGGTGATGTACAGGGCCTGGTATTGGCAAAATTTTGAGCAATTTGATGGGATGGCTAGTTTGACAAAAATTATGGGATTGTAATATGCCCAATGGAAAATAAGGTGCATGATCCTATACTTCTAAAAGTTTCTGCAGTGAATTGTCAATGAGGAGCACATGCCTCATTTATAGTTCATTGCCCTCTTCAATCTGTCTGTTAATACTTTAGCCCTGATATCAGAAAATGCAAAGCACGTTGTTGTTGTTATTATAGGGGTGGTGCCTAACTTGATTCCACATGACTTACTCAATGATAGTATGCTGACTGTTATCGTAAAAACATGGTTCAAGGGCGAAGTTCCTTCCCTCGTCTCTACGTTACAGGTAGAAGTGCGACACCCTCGCGGATCGAACATGGGTAGCTGATCTTACGACCATGCGCTCTAGCAAACTGAGCGCTCGGTTCTCTGCTAACTGTTATCATGGTGGAGCTGTCTGATCCAAATATTCTACATTTGAATTCTTCTTATACTACTATGAGGCTATGTCATGAATGCATATGAACTATCATAAGAGTAACACTGTGATTGCGGTGAAATGTTGTCATTTTGGAATGTTTCCTTGCTTTTAAAATGGAGCTGGTTACTATTCCAACAGAGTTCGCCTCTCCGGTGAAAAATTATCCAAGACAAATATCTCCGCGGGGGGGGGGGGGTTCTTATTTTGATGCAGAGGTGAAACGTTCTCAATTGTGGAATGAACTTCAACATATCAAACATTGGTTTTGACCATCATTTGGTCGCTTGGGAAATTAAACTCTAGGCACTAAGCCCCCAACAGGGATTTCCCTGGCTATATGGAATCCCTACCACCACATGGGAGATGCCCCCTCAGTCCCTCGTGCCCAATTGGCAACAAATGAAGGAAACCCCTGAAAATACCCAACAGGTGTGTCTCTGCACCTATATTGATAAGAGCATCTCCAGTAGAAGACGTGGATGCAAAAATACCTAACTTTTGCATCTTTGAAGCCCAAAATCAGCTCTCTAACAGAAGATGTAGATGCAATTTTTTTTACATCTCCGTCTTTCGAAGATGTAAAATACAACACTTCAAGTGGCAAATCTGCATCTCGGCTATATAAAGATGTAAAAGGCAACCACCTGCAAACCCACTAACTATCCTTCATTTCACTTCCTCCCACCTCAACTTCTCCCTCCCGCCCGCCGCTGCCGCCCTGCCGCACTAGATCGGCACCCCCGCTGGCGGTTACGCCTTCTTTGGAATGCCGGACGCCACGAATTTGCAGTTGCACGTCGCCGCCGCTGCCCATCCGCACCCCAGCCCCGCCCGCATCCACTTTCGTCGCCGCCCGCAGCCCTGCCCCGACCCCGATTTGTCCCCCGCCCACATCCACCGTCACCCCCGCTCGCAGCCCCGCCCCGGCCGCATCCACCACCGCCCATTCACCCTGGCCGCCTCCATCGTAGCCACTCCCCGGCTGCCCGCCCACAGCCCCGGCCGCATCCACCGCCGCCTCGTCTGCCCTGGCCGCATCCATCATAGCCATG
>NC_041383.1:749220758-749224039 GCF_002162155.2 Triticum dicoccoides | reverse complement strand
CTCGTAGCCCCACCCCGGCCGCATCCACCGCCGCACCGTCCGCCCTGGCTGCATCCATCGTAGCCACGCCCCGGCTGCTCGCCCACAGCCCCGGCCGCATCCACCGCCACACCGTTCGCCCTGGCTGCATCCATCGTAGCCATGCCCCGGCTGCCCGCCCACAGCCCCGGCCGCATACACCTGTTGGAAAACGTAGCATGCAATTTCAAAAAAAATCCTACGCTCACGCAAGATCTATCTAGGAGATGCATAGCAACGAGAGGGGGAGAGTGTGTCCACGTACCCTCGTAGACCGAAAGCGAAAGTGTTTATTAACACGGTTGATGTAGTTGAACTTCTTCTCGATTCGACCGATCAAGCACCAAACATACGGCACCTCTGAGTTCTGCACTATTGCTAACTATTGCTTCTACAACTATCGCTAACGCATTGTGATAAAGTAAAGCAGTTACATGGCGTTTGCATTTCATACAATAAAGAGACAACCATAAGGCTCTTGCCGGTTGCCGATAACTTTTACAAAACATGATCATCTCATACAATAACGTATATCACATCATGTCTTGACCATATCACATCACAACATGCCCGGCAAAAACAAGTTAGACGTCCTCTATTTTGTTGTTGCAAGTTTTACGTGGCTGCTACGGGCTTCTAGTAAGAATCGTTCTTACCTACGCATCAAAACCACAATAGTGTTTTGTCAAGTTTGCTGTTTTAACCTTCAACAAAGACCGGCCGCAGTCAAATTCGATTCAACTAAAGTTGGAGAAACAGACACCCGCCAGCCACCTTTATGCAAAACTAGTTGCATGTCTGTTGGTGGAACCGGTCTCATGAATGTGGTCATGTAAGGTTGGTCCAATACGCTTCATCCAACAATACCGCCGAATCAAAATAAGACATTGCTGGTAAGTAGTATGACTATCACCGCCCACAACTCTTTGTGTTCTACTCGTGCATATCATCTAAGCATAGACCTGGCTCGGATGCCACTGTTGGGAAACATAGCATGCAATTTCAAAAAAATTCCTACGCTCACGCAAGATCTATCTAGGAGATGGATAGCAATGAGAGGGAAGAGTGTGTCCACGTACCCTCGTAGACCGAAAGCGGAAGTGTTTGTTAACGCGGTTGATGTAGTCGAACTTCTTATCGTTCCGACCGATCAAGCACCGAATGCACGACACCTCCGAGTTCTGCACACGTTCAGCTCGATGACGTCCCTCGAACTCTTGATCCAGCAAAGTGTCGAGGGAGATTTCTGTCAGCACGACGGTGTGGTTGTAGCGACCAGACCTCAAACAGTCTGATCTGTGTGCATCAGTGTCATCCCTGGATCAGTAATTCTGACACGCACATTACTTGAAGGATTTATAACAGAGTGGCAATCACACCCTTATTACATCAAATGTCTCAAAAGAGAAATTATTACAATAAATATGGCTTAAGGCCATCTAATAACAATAACAACGGAAGGCTTGGAAGATAAGTGAGTCCATCAACTCCAACGACATCACTGAGTATAGAACCACGATCCTAAGGCATCTTACTCGTCATCTGAAAAGTCCGCAACATGAACGTTGCAGCACGAAAACGGGTCAGCACATGGAATATGCTGGCAATGTAACACATAGAGAGTAATGAACAAAATATGCTATACTACATGCATATATGGCTGGTGGAAAGCTCTATGGTTATTGTTTTTGCATAAAGCCAGTTTTTCCCTACTTCAAAGGAATAAATTTCATTTAACTATCATGGTAGTTGTTAAACATAGAGAATGGTTGACAACATTCTCAATCCCAACTAGATATCATCATTAAAAACCCAACAATATTAATTAAAGTAACATGATGAGATTCACTTGATAATCCAAGTACTAGATACTCAAAACATCCATAACCGGGGACACAGCTAATCATGATTAGTTTATACACTCTGCAAAGATTTGCGCACTTTTCCCACAAGACTCGATCTCCTCCGTTTGTTTTCTCGCACTGCATGGTGTTTGAGAAACGGATGACCGAGACATAGTCTTTGAGAAGCGCTGGCACCTTACGATTGGGTAGACCGTACCAACCTACATCCCCTACATCTGCTAGTCTACCACTATAAGAGTTTGCACGACTTAATCAACTATGCTAGAGCCCATAGTAGCATTGTGGCTGCACACGGAAGTTTCTAGCATGAACAATCTTATGATCCCTTGGAGCCTGGGTGGCAGTCCATAAAAAAACAACATGCAATCCTAGAATACCCAGGTACCTCAATCCACCCAGATGTGTATTAAAGTTGCCACCTTAAATAAACCATTAATTAACAATCTCACATTTGTCATGGATATCAATCACCCAATCCACGTCTACTAGCATAGCATGGCATAATAAGCAAACATAGAGTTACTCCCAAAGGTTTGAAACTAAAGCAGGTAATAGGTACTACCTCATCTACTTCCCAAAACCCACATATTGTTAAGATCCTAATCATGCAATGTTTGAGGATTGATCTAATGCAATAAAAACTGGGTAGTAAAGAGGTATGATCAAAGTGTTACTTGCCTTGCCGATGATCCGCGAAACCAAGGGATTCGAAGTAGCAAGCGGCGTAATCCGGATACTCTATCGCAACAAACAAACAAACAAGCATACAATAAGTACTCATCTAATGCACAGATAAAACTCAAATAAGAGATCTAACTAGAAAGTTCAACTTAAGAACTCCGGTTGGCAAAAGAATCAAATCGAACGAAGCAACGAAAATCAAACGGCGAAAGAAACCAGCTTCATTTACTAATCTGGACCTAGGTCAAATTTTACAAAAGCAAAAACTGGTTTGAGTAGATTAAACGGAAAGAGGGTTTCGAGATGAAACTCTAGGCGCTTGAATCACCTGATTCCGGTAAACGAGCGAAGAGAAAAACTAAAACGAAAATCGGATCAGAAATCGCGATCAGAAATAATCACGAATTAATCCGATAAAAAGAAAAACTGACGAACAGATTAACGAACGGACGTTCGTTAAATGAAACTAAACGGCGAAAAACGTTCGTTAAAACGAACGAACGGGCGAACGCTCGCTAAATAAAATAAATTAAAAAAAAGCAAAAACCGATCTAAAAAAACCTAGTGTTTCTAAAAAAACCGAAGTGGTTTTCTTAAAAAAAACGGTCTGGCGGCGCGCGGCGGCAGTACCTCCGGCGGGGCGGGGTGGCTCCGGCAGGGCGGTGAGGGGGCGGCGGGGCTTTGACGGGGTGGGGCGTCGGTGGCGGCGACGACTCG
>NC_041383.1:749211983-749220090 GCF_002162155.2 Triticum dicoccoides | reverse complement strand
GGCGGCGCGGAGGCTCCAGCGGCGCGGCTTCGGCGGCGGGGCGGCTGGGACGGGGTGAGAGGGGGGGCGGTATATAAGGGGGGGGCTTGCTTGGGCGAGGGGGCGCTCGGGGAGGAGTCCGGCTCGGACTCTCCTTGGCGTCCGTGTTGCGCACGGCGGCGCGCGCGAGGGGAGGCGGCGGCGCGAGCAGGCCGGCCTGGCTGGGCCTTCGGCCCAGTCGGGTGCGTGCGCGTTTTTTTTAAATAATTCTGCCGAACAGAAAATAAATTCTAGAAAAAGAAATAAAAATCTAAAAATGCCAAAACAAATTTTCACTGTCTAAATAAAATATTTAGAACAAGATGAACATTTTCTTGGCCCTAAAATGCAGTTTTGAAAAACGTGCAATTTTTCCTAAATTCAAATAAAATAGCGAAAACTCCAAAATAACCTTATTTGATTTTTTATTAAATCCTCAATATTTATTTTTTTGGGAAAGTCATTTTATTCCCTCTCTCTTATTTTTTATAATCGAAATAATTGAAGATAAAATAAATCAAATCAAATGATCCTATTTTCAAATTTTGAGAAAACCCAAATATGAAAATAACGAAATCCCCAACTCTCTCCGAGGGTCCTTGAGTCGCGTAGAATTTCTAGGATCAAACAAAAATATGATATGCATTGATGATCTAGTGTATAACGTTCCAAATTGAAAATTTGGGATGTTACAAACCTATCCCCCATAAGATGAATCTCGCCCTCGAGATTCGGGTTGGCTAGAAAATAGGTGAGGGTGGTCCTTCAGCAGATCTTCCTCTCGCTCCCAGGTGGCTTCATCCTCGGTGTGGTGGCTCCACTGAACCTTGCAAAACTTGATAACCTTCCTGCGGGTGACTCGGTTGGCATATTCAAGGATCTTGACCGGTTTCTCCTCATAGGTCAAATCACTATCCAACTGAATCACCTCCAGCGGTACCGTATCTCTCAGCGGTATATCAGCCATCTCTGCGTGGCACTTCTTCAACTGGGACACATGGAATACATCATGAACTGCTGACAATCCTTCGGGCAATTCCAACTTGTAGGGAACTTCTCCCATACGCTCCAAAACTTTGTATGGTCCCACAAAATGTGGCGCTAACTTTCCTTTAACTCCAAAGCGCTTAACTCCTGGAAGTGGAGATACACGAAGATAAACTCTGTCTCCGACTTCGTAAATTGTCTCCTTGCATTTTGAATCTGCGTAGCTCTTTTGCCTGGACTGGGCTACCTTGAGCCTATCGCGAATCAACTTCGCCTTCTGTTCAGACTCTTTAATCAAATCCGGTCCAAATAACTGGCGGTCTCCAACTTCGTCCCATGATAATGGGGTCCTGCACCTCCTTTCGTAAAAGGCTTCAAAAGGGGCCATCTTCAAACTAGATTGATAACTATTGTTGTAAGAAAACTCTGCATATGGCAAATTGTCATCCCAACTAGTTCCATAATCTAGCGCACATGCTCTCAGCATATCATCCAAAATCTGATTGACTCTCTCGGTCTGTCCATCTGTGTGCGGGTGAAAAGCTGTACTAAACTCTAGCCTGGTACCCAAAGTTTCGTGCAACTAATTCCAGAACTTTGAGGTAAACTGGGTTCCTCTATATGATACAATGCTCCTCAGAACTCCATGCAGACATACGATCCTGGTCATGTATATCTTTGCCAACTTAGCACTGGTGTAAGTAGTCTTCACTGGTATGAAATGAGCTACCTTCGTCAAACGATCGACTACAACCCAAATCGAGTCATAGCCTGAACGAGTCCTTGGTAATCCCGTAATAAAATCCATGCCTAACTTATCCCACCTCCATTCGGGTATTGGCAATGGCTATAACAATCCTGCTGGCTTCTGATGCTCTGCTTTTACTCTCTAACATATATCGCAAACTGCTACATACTCCGCAATATCCTTCTTCATTCCGGTCCACCAGAAAGTATCCTTCAAATCCAAATACATCTTGGTATTTCCTGGGTGAATCGAATATGGTGAATTATGGGCCTCTTGCAAAATAACTTTCCTGATCTCCGGGTCATCAGGCACATAAACACGGTCTTCAAACCATAAGGTATCGTGCTCATCCTCACGAAATCCTTTAGCTTTTCCTTTGTTCATCCTCTCCTTTATAGAGGCAATCTCCTTATCAGTCTTCTGAGCTTCCCTGATCTTATCCATCAAAGTAGACTGAATCACCAATGCTGCTACATAGCCTCTTGGAACTATCTCCAAGCATAGCTCACAAATATCCTCAGCTAACTTCTTTCGTAGTTCTCCAGTCATTAGTGTGTTGACATGGCTCTTACGGCTCAACGCATCGGCTACTACGTTAGCCTTTCCGGGATGATATTGCAATCTCATATCATAATCCTTGATGAGCTCCAACCATCTCCTTTGCCTGAGATTCAATTCCTTCTGCGTGAAAATGTACTTCAAACTCTTGTGATCCGTGTACACTTCACAATGGTTTCCGATGAGAAAATGTCTCCAAGTCTTCAATGCATGCACTACGGCTGCTAACTCCAAATCTTGTGTGGCATAATTTAACTCATGAGGTTTCAGCTGTCGTGAAGCATACGAAACAACTCTTCCCTCCTACATAAGCACTGCTCCAAGTCCTCGACGTGAAGCGTCGCAATACACCTCGTAATCCTTGCTCTGGTCTGGCAGAATCAATACTGGCGACGTAACCAAACGTTCCTTCAACTCCTGGAAACTGGCCTCACATTCCTCAGCCCATTTGAACTTGGTATCCTTCTTCAACAACTCCGTCATAGGTTTTGCAATCTACGAGAAATTCTCTATGAATCCCCGGTAGTATCCTGCCAGTCCAAGAAAACTCCGGATCTCTCCAACTGTTGTTGGTGCTTCCCAATTTGTCACAGTGACAACTTTGGTGGGGTCTACTGCTATACCTTCTTCGGATATAATATGTCCGAGGAATCCAACTTCCTTTAACCAGAATTCGCATTTGCTGAACTTGGCATATAACTGATGTTCTCTGAGCTTCTCAAGCACCAAACGCAAATGCTCCTTATGCTCTTCTTTGTTCTTCGAGTAGACCAAAATATCATCAATGAACACCACGACGAACTTATCCAAAAACTCCATAAACACCTTGTTCATCATGTTCATGAAATAGGCAGGTGCATTAGTCAGACCAAATGACATAACGGTGTACTCGTACAGCCCATACCTGGTGGTAAAAGCCGTCTTAGGTATATCCTGCTCTCGAATCTTCAACTGATGGTAGCCTGATCACAAATCGATCTTGGAAAATACCTTAGCTCCTTGCAATTGGTCAAACAGATCATTTATTATCAGCATTGGGTACTTGTTCTTGATTGTTACTGCATTCAATCCTCGATAATCAACAACCATCCTTAATGATCCGTCCTTCTTCTCCACTAGAAGTACTGGTGATCCCCAAGGCGAAGGACTTGGGCGAATATATCCTTTATCCAGTAACTCCTTAATCTGCTTTTTAATCTCTTCTAGATTTTTTGCAGGCATTCTGTACGGTCTCCTAGATATTGGCCCTATGCCTGGAAAAAGCTCTATCAAAAACTCAATGTCTCTATCCGGTGCCATGCCTGGCAACTCCTCCGGAAAAACGTCAGGAAAATCCTTCACCACTGGTACTTCTTCCTGCACAACTCCTGATAATGAATTTACTTGTGTCCTCTTCGGCTCATGCCAGGATACATACTTGATCCTTCTTCCTTCTGGCGTTGTAAGCAAAATCGTCTTACTGGCGCATTCAATGTTCCTTCCATACTTCGATAACCAATCCATGCCTAATATCACATCCAGTCCTTGCGATTCCAATACTATTAGGTCCGAGGGAAACATGTAGTTTCCAATCCTTAATGGTAACTGATCACACCATAGACTAGCCATATACTCTGCTCCAGGCGAGGTTACTAACATGGGTGACCTAAGGGCTTGGGTTGGCAGTTTATACTTATCCACAAATCCCCTTGAGATGTATGAATGTGATGCACCAGTATCAAAAAGAACGAGTGCAGTAAATGACTTAACCAAAAACTTACCTATTACTGCATCTGGGTGAGCTTCAACCTCCTCCACGTTAACGTGGTTCACCTATCCCCTATTAAAAGGGTTCGGCTTCTTCCCTGAGCTTCCATTGCCATTTCCGTTCTGGGCTTCAAGACATTCATTGGCATAATGTCCGTTCTTCTGACACTTATAGCAAGTGACTTGGCTCAGGTCTCTCTTGGCTGGGGTTGATGGGTTAGTACGGTTCTAGCCGTTGCTTCCTCCATTCCCATTACCATTCTTGGAGCCATTATGATTATGCGAGCTACCTCCTCCATGGGTATGCTGAAAATATCCTCCCGATTTCGGGGTAAAACGTGGCTTCTGCTGAGCTCCTGAATTGTACTTCCCTTGTCCATACTTCCTTTTGCGGTTCTCAATCTGCTACTGCTTCCCTTCAATCCTAAGAGCACGATCTACCAACTCCTGGTAGTTGTTAAAACTTGCTACCATCAACTGCATGCTCAGCTCATCATTCAGTCCTTCCAGGAACTTCTCCTGCTTAGCTGCATCCGTAGCAACGTCATCTGGGGAATAATGTGCTAGCTTACTAAAGTCATCCACATACTGGCCAACTGTCCGTCCTCCTTGGTGCAAGTTGCGAAACTCACGCTTCTTCATGGCCATAGCTCCTGCTGATACATGGGCAGTACGAAAAGCCTGCTGAAACTGATCCCATGTGACAGTGTCGATAGGATAAGTGGCTATGAAATTCTCCCATCATGATGTTGCGGGTCCTTCAAGCAGATGTGCGGAAAGACGCACCTTTTCTGCATTTGTGCATCCTGCAGTGGTCAACTCCCTTCCTGTCTTGTGGAGCCAATCATCTGCAACAATCGGCTCGGTGCTACTGGAAAACACCGACGGATTCAGTATAAGGAAACGGGTTAAGTGATCAACAAGTGGTGGTGGTGGTGGGTTGTTGTTGTTGTTCCCCTGATTCTGATTCTGGACTAGCAACTGCATCAAGGCATTCTGCTGCTGGATCAACAGGGTGAGCTCCGGTGGGAAAGCAAATCCATTGTCACGTCTCGGAGGCATCTGAGGGTTTAGAGGAGATGAGAATATAGAATAGAATGAGGTCTAGAGGGAAAACACTACCCATATGCACATGAGACAAAAGCAAACAAAATCACTTCATTCAATCAAACAAGGGCATACAACGGTCTAACTATCGTTACAAAAGTGCTCGGACTATACTAGATACATGGGGGAATACTACTACTGTTATGGTGGTCGACTAGAAAAACTACTCTGATGAAGACTCCATGATATCTGCTACAGCTTTATCAACATAGTCATCATCGCTATCGTCTGGGTCCGAGTCGGTGTCGTCAATGATGATGTAGTTCTCTGGACAGGTGCAATCTTCGTCTTCTCCTCCAGTCGCGGGAAATCCCATGAATACTTTTAGCTTCTTCTTCAGATCATCGCTCTTCTCCACGAGTGTCGCAATTTCCTCCTCATATCCATCGCGTGTAGACTTGAGTTCTTCCTCTAGTTCTGTGATCTTGGTCATGGCCTTCTACAGGTCTATCATGCCTACGCACATCTGGTTCTCCTGGCGTCGAATGTGCTGGTTTAACTCCTGGATGAAAGCTGCAATTGATCTGTCCTTCCTGGTGCTGATCATCTCCCATTGCTCATCTCGGCGCCCACAAATCTGGTAAACAGTATCCTTGAGATCCTTGTGGTAAACTTATCCAATGCGTCCCATGGTGATGTGGGCTGCCATGCTCTTTCCTAGACTCCAGGTTGGTGCATCAAAGGAAAATTCTATGGGCTCGGTGACGGGCATGAATGTCCGTCCTGGGACTTAAACTTGAATCATCCAGCGTTCCTCTTCAGGTAAAGTGGCGTTGTAAGTCCCGGTGAAACTTGGCACTCCGATGTTCAGGTACTTAGTGACTTCCTTCAGGTGGCGTCCAAAGGGTGTAACTTCCTCCGGTTGCGTGAACTTGTTCCTTGCATCCACCGTCCTAAAAGAGTAGAAAAGATGACGAGTCAGAAATGAGAAGAGTGAGTAGTGATCTAGGACTTTAGCTTAGTGGTCGTGTTCTACAGTCAGCGTGGGCTCTGATACCATCTTGTAGCGACCAGATCTCAAACAGTATGATCTCCGTGCATCAGTGTCATCCCTGGATCAGTAATGCTGACACGCATAGTACTTGAAGGATTTATAACAGAGTGCCAATCACACCCTTATTACATCGAATGTCTCAACAGAGAAATTATTACAATAAATATGGCTTAAGGCCATCTAATAACAATAATAGTGGAAGGCTTGGAAGATAAGTGAGTCCATAAACTCCAACGACATCACTGAGTATAGAACCACGATCCTAAGGCATCTTACTCGTCGTCTGAAAAGTCTGCAACATGAACGTTGCGGCCAAAAATGGGTCAGCACATGGAATATGCTGGCAATGTAACACATAGTGAGTAATGAACAAAATATGCTATACTACATGCATATATGGCTGGTGGAAAGCTCTATGGTTACTGTTTTTGCATAAAGCCAGTTTTTCCCAACTGCAAAGGAATAAATTTCATTTAACTATCATGGTAGTTGTTAAACATGGAGAATGGTTGACAACATTCTCAATCCCAATTAGATATCATCATTAAAAACCCAACAATATTAATTAAAGTAACGTGATGAGATTCACATGATAATCCAAGTACCAGATACTCAAAACGTTCATAACCGGGGACACGGCTAATCATGATTAGTTTATACACTCTGCAGAGGTTTGCACACTTTTCCCACAAGACTCGATCTCCTCCATTTGTTTTCTCGCACTGCATGGTGTTTGAGAAATGGATCACCGAGACATAGTCTTTCAGAAGCGCTAGCACCTTATGATTGGGTAGACCTACCAACCTACATCCCCTACATCTGCTAGTCTACCACTGTAAGAGTTCGCACGACTTAATCAACTATGCTAGAGCCCATAGTAGCATTGTGGCTGCACACGGAAGTTTCTAGCATGAACAATCTTATGATCCCTTTGAGCCTGGGTGGCGGTCCATAAAAAAACAGGCAATCCTGGAATACCCAGGTACCTCAATCCACCCAGATGTGTATTAAAGTTGCCACCTTAAATAAACCATTAATTAACAATCTCACATCTGTCATGGATATCACTCACCCAATCCACGTCTACTAGCATAGCATGGCATAATAAGCAAACGTAGAGTAACTCCCAAAGGTTTGAAAATAAAGCAGGTAATAGGTACTACCTCATCTACTTCCCAAAACCCACATATTGTTTAGATCCTAATCATGCAATGTTTGAGGATTGATCTAATGCAATAAAAACTAGGTAGTAAAGAGGTATGATCAAAGTGTTACTTGCCTTGCTGTTGATCCGCGAAACCAAGGGATTCGAAGTAGCAAGCGGCGCAATCCGGATACTCTATCGCAACAAACAAACAAACAAGCATATAATAAGTACTCATCTAATGCACAGATAAAACTTAAATAAGAGATCTAACCAGAAAGTTCAACTTAAAAATTCCGGCTGGCAAAAGAATCAAATCGAACGAGGCAACGAAAATCAAACGGCGAAAGAAACCAGCTTCATTTACTGATCTGGACCTAGGTCAAATTTTACAAAAGAAAACACTTGTTTGAGTAGATTAAACGGAAAGAGGGTTTCGAGATGAAACTCTAGGCGCTTGAATCACCTGATTCCGGTAAACGAGCGAACAGAAAAACTAAAACGAAAATCGGATCAGAAATCACGATCAGAAATAATCGCGGAATAATCCGATAAAAAGAAAAACTGACGAACAAATTAACGAACGGACGTTCGTTAACTGAAACTAAACAGCAAAAAAGGTTCGTTAAAACGAACAAATGCGCGAACGCTCGCTAAATGAAATAAACCAAAAAAACGAGCAAAACCCGATCTAAAAAACCTAGGGTTTCTAAAAAACCGAAGTGGTTTTCTTAAAAAACCGGTCAGGCGGCGGGCGGCGGCGGTACCTCCGGCGAGGCACTCCGATGGGGCGGGTTGGCTCCCG
>NC_041383.1:749208682-749211648 GCF_002162155.2 Triticum dicoccoides | reverse complement strand
CGGGGTGAGAGGGGGGGGGGCGGCGGGGGCGATATATTAGGGGGGGCGGCGGCTTGCTTGGGCAAGGGGGCGCCCGAGGAGGAGTCCGGCTCGGACTCTCCTCGGCGTCCGTGCCGCGCACGGCGGCGCGCACGAGGGGAGGCGGCGGTGCGAGCAGGCCGGCCTAGCTGGGCCTTCGGCCTAGTCGGGTGCGGGCGCGTTTTAAAATAAAAATTCCGCCGAACAGAAAATAAATTCTAGATAAAGATGCCAAAACAAATTTTCACTGTCTAAATAAAATATTTAGAACAAGATGACAATTTTCTTGGCCCTAAAATGCAGTTTTGAAAAACGTGCAATTTTTCCTAAATTCAAATAAAATAGCGAAAACTCCAAAATAACCTTATTTGATTTTTTTATTAAATCCTCAATATTTCTTTATTTTGGGAAAGTCATTTTATTCCCTCTCTCTTATTTTTTATAATCGAAATAATTGAAGATAAAATAAAATCAAATGATCCTATTTTCAAAATTTGAGAAAACCCAAATATGAAAATAACGAAATCCCCAACTCTCTTCGAGGGTCCTTGAGTTGCGTAGAATTTCTAGGATCAAACCAAAAGCAAACAAAAATATGATATGCATTGATGATCTAGTGTATAACATTCCAAATTGAAAATTTGGGATGTTACAGTGGTGACGATGATGGTGAAGTGATCCGTGCTGGGCTTCGCCTAAGCACTAAGTGAATATGACCGGAGGCGTAAACCATGGAGGGGGGCGCCGCACACGACTAACAATGTTTGATGTGTGTTCTAGGCGCCCCCTCCCCATACATATAAAGGAGGGAGGGGGAGGGAGCCAGCCCTAGGTGCGCCCCAAGTAGGAGGAGTCCTACTTGCTCCAAGTAGGATTCGGCCCCCCTCCTTTCCTTTTACCGGAAGGGGGAAGAAGGGAAGAGAGGCGGAAGGAAGGAAAGAGGGGGGCGCTGCCCCCTCCTCCTACTCCAATTCGGCCTCCTTCCTTGGGGGGAGGGGCGCCACCCCTCTTTGGGCAGATGTGCTCCCTCCTAAGGCCCATATGGCCCATATCTTCCCCCGGGGGTTCCGGTAACCCCCCGATACTCCGATATGTACCTGATACATTACGGGACACTTCCAACATATTAATCTTTACCTCTCGACCATTTTGAGACTCCTCGTCATGCCTGTGATCTCATCCAGGACTCCAAACAACATTCGGTCACCAAATCACATAACTCATATAATACAAATCGTCATCGAACGTTAAGCGTGCGGACCCTACGTGTTCGAGAATTATGTAGACATGACTGAGACTCCTCTCGGTCAATAACAAATAGCGGAACCTGGATGCTCATATTGGCTCCCACATATTCTACGAAGATCTTTATCGGTCAAACCGTAATGACAACATACATTATTCCCTTTGTCATCGGTATGTTACTTGCTGATAATCCACAAGTATAGGGGATTGCAAGAGTTTTCGAAGGTAGAGTATTCAACCCAAATTTATTGATTTGACACAAGGGGAGCCAAATAATATTCTCAAGTATTAGCAGCTGAGTTGTCAATTCAACCACACCTAAAAGACTTAATATCTGCAGCAAAGTATTTAGTAGCAAAGTAGAATGGAAGTAACGGTAATGGTGGCAAAAGTAACAGTAGCAGTTTTGTAGAAATTGTAACAGTGGCAACGCATAAGTAACTTAGCAAAGATCAATATGAAACAGGCTCGTAGGCAATGGATCAATGATGGATAATTATGTCGGATGGCATTAATCATGCAACAGTTATAACATAGGGCGACACAGAACTAGCTCCGGTTCATCAATATAATGTAGGCATGTATTCTGAATATAGTCATACGTGCTTATGGAAAAGAACTTGCATGACATATTTTGTCCTACCCTCCCGTGGCAGCGGGGTCCTAATGGAAACATAGGGATATGAAGGCCTCCTTTTAATAGAGTACCAGACCAAAGCATTACCACTTAGTGAATACATGAACTCCTCAAACTACGGTCATCACCAGGAAGTGTCCCGACTATTGTCACTCCAGGGTTTGCCGGATCATAACACGTAGTAGGTGACTATAACTGGCAAGATAGGATCAAGAACACTCATATATTCATGAAAACATACTAGGTTCAGATCTGAAATCATGGCACTCGAGCCCTAGTGACAAGCATCAAGCATGACAAAGTCATAGCAACATCAATCTTAGAATATAATGGATACTAGGGATCAAACCCTAACAAAACTAACTCGATTACATGGTAAATATCATCCAACCCATCACTGTCCAGCAAGCCTACGATGGGATTACTCACGCACGGCGGTGAGCATCATGAAAATGGTGATGGAGGATGGTCGATGATGACGATGGCGACGGATTCCCCTCTCTGGAGCACCGAACGGACTCCAGATCTGCCCTCCCGGGGAAGAACAGGGCTTGGCGGCAGCTCCATAACGTAAAACGCGACGAATCCTTCTCTCTAATTTTTTCTCCCCGAACGTGAATATATGGAGTTGGAGTCACTACTAGAATCAGCTACTTTGCCATCTGCCAGCTCTTTGCCGTCTGCTAGCAGATGACAAAGAAGCTCTTTGCCATCAGCTACCCAAAAGCGGACGGCAAAGAACTGGTTGATGGCAAAGAAAGTCTTTCCCATCAGCCAACTCTTTGACGTCGGCTAGCGGACGGCAAAGATTCTTTATCGTAGGCTAGCTGATGGCAAAGAGGGAGGGGGCCCACTGAGGAGCTGCTTAAAAAATACTTAACGCCCCCCCCCCTCTTTGTCGTCCGCTAGCGGACGGCAAAGAGCAAAAAAGCAGACGGCAAAGAGGGCGGACGGCAAACATTTAACATATCTAACGGCGCGCCCCACCCCGCCCCTCTCTCTCTCTCTCTGTTTCTCTCCCTGCTCCCACACGCGCGCCGCCGCTCCCACCACTCGCCGCCGCCCG
>NC_041383.1:749203269-749207185 GCF_002162155.2 Triticum dicoccoides | reverse complement strand
GACCCCGACCCGGCACCCCGACCCGACACCCCGACCCCGAGACCCCAACCCCGACCCCGACACGGCACCCCGACAGCAGGGAGGTGCTGCCGAAATTTTGCGTCGGATCCGGAGCATAGCATGAGAAAATGAACCCAATCTACACATACACGGGTGGGATTAGCACCTATCATTACCTATTAGAGTGTAGGTTGCATGCCAATGAACCCTATGAGCCCATCATTGATTATAGTGATGATTATGATTATGCATTTATTAATGATACTGATCAAGATTATTAGTAGTGTCAGGTATTCAATTTTTTTATGTTGTACTTGATGATGATACACTTAAGTGATATACATATTATTATTCATGTCGGTACTTTTTTTATGTTGTACTAATTTCGTTTATTCTTTGTCATGGCATGTGTTGAAAGATGGTGGGCTCTGGTCGGGAGCGCGCCGAGGCCCCTTCTTCGTCGGCGCGTGGTGCGAGGCTTCCATTCCACACGCACCTCTCTGCCGAGCGTTGCTGGACAGTATGGCGACACCGCCGGGCCCTTCTTCGTCGACCGTGGTGCCCAGCAGGGGACGAGGTAAGAAGAAGAGAGGAGGTGGAGCACGTGGTCGCGGGAGAGGAGGTAGGGTGACTCTTACGGCGCCTTCCTCGCCGCCGCCCCCAGCTGTTTCACCCGAGCACGTGACTGCTAGGGTGAACTCGTCTGAGGAGGAGGCTACACGGACTCCGGTCCACGAGCCTCCGGTCCACGGGTCTTTGGCCCACGAGCCTCGGGTCGACGGGCCTTCGGCCCACGAGAGTTGGGCCCACGACCCCGGAGGAGCACACGTCTGGATGGGGTACTTGGTCGGGTCAGCCTGAGGAGCCGAGTGGCCATGCTAATGATGGCGGGAAGCCGAGTGGCCATGTTGATGATGGCGGGGAGACGACTGATTTTGAGGAGGAGGGGGAGGAGGGGGGCAATGTCTACCAGCGTGGTGCTACACGGCTCCCGTCCATGCCGGCGACCCGCGAGCAGAGGTGGTTGATTTTCCCTGATGGGGAGAGGTAAGTGCATTTAATCTTTTTGTACCTTCTGCATTCACATTTCTTCAAATAACTAATGTGTTGGCCTTGTCATGCTGCAGGGGTTCGGACCACCATGAAAGTGTCCGCCGGCCCAACTCCGTCCTTGGAGTTCTGATTCGGCAAAACTTTCCGGGGTTTGTCACGTTGCCTGGTGAGGGTTGGCTTCCAGAGGTTGGATTGAGTTGGGAGCACTACTTGGCTGCCCCGGCCCCGCCGGGTGAGATTATCGATGGTGTCTTGTGCAAGACGAGGGCAGACGTGGTGATCAGAAAGTTCTGGGTAATTTCTCCTTTACACAATTAAAAATCTTCGACTAGCTAGTTATTAATTGTACTAATCAATGTTGTCTCATTTGATTGCAGACATTCTACAGGTGTGAGGAGGGATACGAGGAGGAGGCGGCAGATGTTATCCACAAGGTGTGCAAGCGCCTACTTTAGAACTTACGGCATGAGGCTCGGGTGCAGGCTGTTCGAGATTACTACACCGGGCGTGGTATCAAGAAGCCCAAGCAGGAGTGCCACGATAAGTTCTTGAGTAAGGAGCAGTACATGAAGGTAACTCTTAAGGCCTGGTACTTACTTCCTTCATTTAGTAATTCATAGCCATAGCACTGAAGTTTCTATTTGCTAACTTAGGCCCCTCCGAGATGGTGTGCGGATCGGATGGATTGTTGGGAGGTGTTGGTCAATGTGTGGTGCTCAAAAGAATGGCGGGCCACCCACAACGACGCCAAGGACAAACGTGCCCAAATGGAAGGTGTGCCACACCACCAAGGCAGCTCAACCTTATTTCAGTACGGGCGGAACTGGGTATGTGGTTTGCTTCATGATTCATGCAATTCATTCATCATGCTAGCTTTAGCCCTTTAATTACTAATTTACTTTGTTTCTCTCTTTCAGGCATTCTACAATAAGGCGGATAAGGTGCCAGAGGTGTACGACCTGTATGCCATGGCCCACACTGGCCCTTAGAAAGTCAAGGCATTCTCTGTGTCTGACCTCGATGATCCAAAGAACTTCACCAACATCTCTGCCCACGACAAGCTCGTGCAATATAGAGATCAGGGGAAGGCTAGTAATGGGGAGGACTTTAACCCGAGCCAGGGTCCCATTGATACAGAGTTGCTGATGATATCTGGTGGCGGGAGGTCCCATGGCTCCATAGCCATGGGAGATGGACTTATCCGTTGCCCTAGCACTCTCTCGGAGATCAAGGCGCGCCAGTCGAGCTCCGCTCCTGAGATAAGGCCTCGTGAATGGCCAGTCCAACTCGCCTTCAAGGTTAGTTATACATACTCAACTATCTTTCTCCATTACATTGTGTGCTCTTCCATCCATGATTACAAATGGTCATGTGAGGGGTGTTGCAGGCTACTATACAGAGTGAGAGAGATAGAATGGAGAAACTTCTGGCGGAGGCGGCGAAGAGGCAGCGGGAGTTGGAGGAGAGGACGACAAAGATGTTGGAGGAGGAGAGGGCACAGAATGACATGCAGGCAGGGGCCATGTACGAGCTCCTTGTGGTAAGTTTCTTCTCAGATTACTTGCTAGTCTTAACATTTGAGTCTCATTACTAACTAGTATGACTCTGTTGTGAAAACCAAATGTGCAGTCTGTGTGCGAGAAGTCCGGTCAGACCGCTCCGCCGATGCCAGTGATTGCTCCTGGGAGCACGGTGAGTTTAATTTGAATGGACATTACTTGCTAGTCTTAACATTTGAGTGTCACAATGCTAACGAGACATTGGAAATGATCTTTGGTGTAGCTTAACTCCAGAAAGGCATCGCACGATCCTTCTCCAGCTACCGGCATGAGCCAGCCCGCTCCTACACCTCCCTGATCACGGTAAGTTTCTCTAGACTTAGACTTAGCTTTATTTCCTCCAATATGCTTACCATAGTGACCTAGAGTTAGCTTCTTTTCCTTCAAAATGACTTAATAAGCTTACTTATGTCAAAAATTGCATAATTAGGTTAGTTAGCTCATAAACGATCCATTTTACCAAAGTTAGCTCTAAAATGACTCATTTTACCTTAGTTAGCTTACAAGTGATCCAATTTATCCAAGTTAGCTCTAAAATGACCCATTTCACCTAAGTTAGCTCAAAAACGATCCATTTCACCTTAGTTAGTTCAAAAACGTGGCATTTCACCTTAGTTAGCTCATAAACGACCCATTTCAACTAAGTTAGCTCCAAAATGATCCATTTCACCTAGGTTAGCTCATAAAGGATGCATTTGACCTAGGTTAGCTCATAAACGACCCATTTCACCTAGGTTAGCTCATAAACGACCCATTTCACCTAACTTAGCTCCAAAATGATGCATTTCACCTAGGTTAGCTCATAAACGACCCATTTCACCTAGGTTAGCTCATAAACGACCCATTTCACCTAGGTTAGCTCATAAACGACCTATTTCACCTAGGTTAGCTCATAAATGACCCATTTCACCTAGGTTAGCTCATAAACGATCCATTTCACCTAACTTAGCTCATAAACGATCCATTTCACCTAACTTAGCTCATAAACGATCCATTTCAACTAATTTAGCTCATAAATGATCCAGTTCACCTAAGTTAGCTAATAAATGGCATATACTTCTTCTTCTAGTCTTCTTCTTCTTCTTCTATTCTTTTTCTAACTTTCTTATTTGTCATTTTGCAGGTTTCATTCACTTCACGGAAGCCAGCATCATATGATGGATTGCTTGTTTTTTCCTTTGATGCACTTCTTGTATTCTGCTCGCTTGCTATGATGAAACTTTGCATATTGTAATATGTATGGATTGATGGGACTATGTGCAACCTACTATGTATGTATGGATGGATATATATGTGCTGGATAT
>NC_041383.1:749185018-749203259 GCF_002162155.2 Triticum dicoccoides | reverse complement strand
ACCTAGGTTAGCTCATAAACGACCCATTTCACCTAGGTTAGCTCATAAACGACCCATTTCACCTAGGTTAGCTCATAAACGACCCATTTCACCTAGGTTAGCTCATAAACGACCCATTTCACCTAGGTTAGCTCATAAACGACCCATTTCACCTAGGTTAGCTCATAAACGACCCATTTCACCTAACTTAGCTCATAAACGATCCATTTCACCTAACTTAGCTCATAAACGATCCATTTCAACTAATTTAGCTCATAAATGATCCAGTTCACCTAAGTTAGCTAATAAATGGCATATACTTCTTCTTCTAGTCTTCTTCTTCTTATTCTATTCTTTTTCTAACTTTCTTATTTGTCATTTTGCAGGTTTCATTCACTTCACGGAAGCCAGCATCCTATGATGGATTGCTTGTTTTTTCCTTTGATGCACTTCTAGTATTCTGCTCGCTTGCTATGATGAAACTAGATTGCTATGATGAAACTTTGCATATTGTAATATGTATGGATTGATGGGACTATGTGCAACCTACTATGTATGTATGGATGGATATATATGTGCTGGATATTTATTATGTTCGATATATATGTGCTGGATATTTATGTGATGGATATTTATGTGTTGTGATATATTTGCTGTGATAATTGTTGGATATAAGAAAAACAGAATAAAAAAGAGGCAGTCCGGGCTCTTTGCCGTCCGCGGTAGACGGCAAAGACCCCTTTGCCGTCGGTGGCAGACGGCAAAGGGGACATGTGGCGGCCACCTGTGCTTCCTCAGAGATGAGCCATTTGGCAAATTTGCCTACCCTGGCGGACAGCAAAGTTAAGCTGATGGCAAAGAGGCGGATGGCAAAGAGGCGCTCAAATTTGCCGTCAGCTGGCTGACGGCAAAGGCCGCCGTTAGCCGCCTAATGGACTAACGCTGGCGGACGTCCAGTATTTTGCCGTCACTCCTCTTTGCCGTCCGCCGCTGTAGGCAAAGCGCTCTTTGCCGTCCGCCATAAAAAGCAGACGGCAAAGGGCCTGTTTGCCGAACCTGTCTTTGCCATCACTGTTTGCTGTCTGCCGCTGACGGCAAAGCATTTTGCCGTCCGCCGTCCCTGGCTTTGCCGTCCGCTGTGGCAGATGGCAAAGTAGCAGATTCCTGTAGTGAGTTGAGGTTGGTGGAGCTCTAGGGGCCCCACGAGCCAGGGGACACGCCCAGGGGGTAGGATGCGCCCCCACTCTCGTGGCCATGGTGTGGGCCCCCTTTAGTTGATTCTTTTGCCAATATTTTTTATTAATTCCAAAAAGTGTATCCATGAAGTTTCAGGTCATTCCAAGAACTTCTATTTCTGCACAAAAATAACACCATGGCAATTCTGCTGAAAACAGCGTCAGTCCAGGTTAGTTCCATTCAAATCATGCAAATTAGAGTCCAAAACAAAGGCAAAATAGTATGGAAAAGTAGATACGTTGGAGACGTATCACTTGCCCGAGATTGGATCGTCGGTATCTTCATACCTAGTTCAATCTCGTTACTGGCAAGTCTCTTTACTCGTTCCGTAATGCATCATCCCGCAACTAACTCATTAGTCACATTGCTTGCAAGGCTTATTATGATGTGAATTACCGAGAGGGCCCAGAGATACCTCTTTGATAGTCAGAGTGACAAATCCTAATCTCGATCTATGCCAACCCAACAAAACACCTTAGTGTTGGGAACATAGTAATTTCAAAAAAATTCCTACGATCACGCAAGATCTATCTATGTGATGCATAGCAACAAGAGGGGAGAGTGTTGTCTACGTACCCTCGTAGATTGAAAGCGGAAGTGTTATGACAATGCGGTTGATGTAGTCGTACGTCTTTGCGATCCGACCGATCCTAGTATCGAAGGTATGTCACCTCCGCGATCTGCACACATTCAGCTCGGTGATGTCCCACGAACTCTAGATCCAACTGAGGTCGACGGAGAGTTTCGTCATCATGACGGATTTGTGACGGTGATGATGAAGTTACCGGTGCAGGGCTTCGCCTAAGCACTACGACGATATGACCGAGGTGGAAATCTATGGAGGGGTGCACCGCACACGGCTAAACAACCAACTTGTGTCTTCTAGGCCCCCGTATATAAAGGAGAAAGGGGGAGGCCAGCCAGACCTCCTAGGGCGCGCCCCCAATAGGGGAATCCTACTAGGACTCCAAGTCCTAGTAGGTTTCCACCTAAAGGGAGAGAGGGGGAAGGAAGGAGACGGAGAGGGGGAAGGAAAGGGGGGCGCTGCCTCCTTTCCTTGTCCTATTCGGACTCAAGGGGAGGGAGCGCGCGGCCTGCCCTCGCTGGCCCCTCTCTCTCTCCACTAGGGCCGATCGAAGCACATTAGTTCCCCTGGAGTTTCCGGTAACCCTCCGGCACTCCGGTTTTATCTGAAACTTCTCCGGAACACTTCCGGTGTTCGAATATAGTCGTCCAATATATCAATCTTTATGTCTCAACCATTTTGAGATTCCTCGTCATGTGCGTGATCACATCTGGGACTCTGAACAATCTTTGGTACATCATATCACTTAAACTCAAAATACCAGTTGTCATCGAACGTTAAGCGTGCGGACCCTATGGGTTTGAGAACTATGTAGACATGACCGAGACATGTCTCCGGTCAATAACCAATAGCGGAACCTGGATGCTCATATTGGTTCCTACATATTCTACAAAGATCTTTATCGCTCAAACCGCATAACAACATACTTAGTCCCTTTGTCATAGGTATGTTACTTGCCCGATATTCGATCATCGGTATCTCAATACCTAGTTCAATCTCTTTGTCGGCAAGTCTCTTTAATTGCTCCATAATACTTCATACTGTAACTAACTCATTAGTCACAATGCTTGCAAGGTTTATAGTGATGAGTATTACCGAGAGGGCCCAGAGGTACCTCTCTGGAACACGGAGTGACAAATCCTAATCTCGATCTATGCCAACCCAACAAACACCTTCGGAGACACCTGTAGAGCACCTTTATAATCACCCATTTATGTTGTGACATTTGGTAGCACACAAAGTGTTCCTCCGGTATTTGGGAGTTGCATAATCTCATAGTCTGAGGAACTTGTATAAGTCATGAAGAAAGCAGTAGCAATGAAACTGACACGCTCATAATGCCAAGCTAACGGATGGGTCATGTCCATCACATCATTCTCCTAATGATATGATCCCGTTCATCAAATGACAACACATGTCTATGGTTAGGAAACATAACCATATTTGATGAACGAGCTAGTCAAGTAGAGGCATACTAGGGGCTATATGTTTTGTCTATGTATCCACATATGTACTAAGTTTCCGGTTAATACAGTTCTAGCATGAATAATAAACATTTATCATGATTTAAGGAAATAAATAATAACTTTATTATTGCCTGTAGGGCATATTTCCTTCAGTCTCCCACTTGCACTAGAGTCAATAATCTAGATTACATAGTAATGATTCTAACACCCATGGAGCTTTGGTGCTGATCATGTTTTGTTCGTGGAAGAGGCTTAGTCAATGGGTCTGCAACATTCAGATCCATGTGTATCTTGCAAATCTCTATGTCCCCTTCCGACACTTGATGACGGATGGAATTGAAGCGTCTCTTGATGTGCTTGGTTCTCTTGTGAAATCTGGATTCCTTTGCCAAGGAAATTGCACCAGTATTGCCACAAAAGATTTTCTTTGGACCCGATGCACTAAATATGACACCTAGATTGAATATGAACTCCTTCATCCAAACTCCTTCATTTGCTGCTTCCAAAGCAGCAATGTACTCCGCTTTACACGTAGATCCTGCCACGACACTTTGCTTGGAACTGCACCAACTGACAGCTCCTCCATTCAATAAAAATACGTATCCGGTCTGCGACTTAGAGTCATCCAAATCAGTGTCAAAGCTTGCATCGATGTAACTATTTACGACGAGCTCTTTTTCACTTCCATAAACGAGAAACATATCCTTAGTCCTTTTCAGGTATTTCAGGATGTTCTTGACTGCTGTCCAGTGCTCCACTCTGGGATTACTTTGGTACCTCCCTGCTATGCTTATAGCAAAGCACACTTCAGGTCTGGTACACAACATTGCATACATGATAGAACCTATGGCTGAAGCATAGGGAATGACTTTAATTTTCTCTCTATCTTCTGTAGTGGTTGGGCATTGAGTCTGACTCAACTTCACACCTTGTAACACAGGCAAGAACCCTTTCTTTGACTGATCCATTTTGAACTTCTTCAGAACTTTATCAAGGTATGTGCTTTGTGAAAGTCCAATTAAGCGTCTTGATCTATCTCTATAGATCTTGATGCCCAATATGTAGGCAGCTTCTCCGAGGTCTTTCATACAAAAACTCTTATTCAGGTATCCCTTTATGCTATCCAGAAATTCTATATAATTTCCAATCAACAATATGTCATCCACATATAATATTAGAAATGCTACAAAGATCCCACTCACTTTCTTGTAAATACATGCTTCTCCAAAAGTCTATATAAAACCATATGCTTTGATCACACTATCAAAATGTTTATTCCAACTCCGATAGGCTTGCACCAGTCCATAAATGGATCGCTGGAGCTTGCACACTTTGTTAGCACCCTTTGGATCGACAAAACCTTCCGGTTGGATCATATACAACTCTTCTTCCAGAAATCCATTCAGGAATGCAGTTTTGACATCCATTTACCAAATTTCATAATCATAAAATGCAGTAATTGCTAACATGATTCGGACAGACTTAAGCATCGCTACGGGTGAGAAAGTCTCATCGTAGTCAACTCCTTGAACTTGTCGAAAACCTTCCGCAACAAGTAGAGCTTTATAAATAGTGACATTACCGTCTGCATCGGTCTTCTTCTTAAAAATCCATTTATTTTCTATGGCTTGCCGATCATCGGGCAAGTCCACCAAAGTTCGCACTTTGTTCTCATACATGGATCCCATCTCAGATTTCATGTCTTCAAGCCATATCACGGAATCTGGGCTCATCATCGCTTCCTCATAGTTCGTTGGTTCATCATGGTCTAGTAACATGACTTCCAGAACAGGATTACCGTACCACTCTAGTGCGGATCTTACTTTGAAAGACCTACGAGGTTCGGTAGTAACTTGATCTGAAGCTTCATGATCATCATCATTAGCTTCCTCACTAATTGGTGTAGGAATCACGGGAACTAATTTCTTTGATGAACTACTTTCCAATAAGGGAGAAGGTACAACTACCTCATTAAGTTCTACTTTCCTCCCACTCACTTCTTTCGAGAGAAACTCCTTCTCTAGAAAGGATCCATTTTTAGCAACAAATATTTTGCCTTCGGATCTGTGATAGAAGGTGTACCCAACAGTTTCCTTTGGGTATCCTATGAAGACGCACTTTTCCGATTTGGGTTCGAGCTTATCAGGTTGAAGCTTTTTCACATAAGCATCGCAACCCCAAACTTTAAGAAACAACAACTTTGGTTTCTTACCAAACCATAGTTCATAAGGCGTTTGTCTCAACGGATTTTGATGGTGCCCAATTTAAAGTGAATGCAACCGTCTCTAAAGCATAACCCCAGAACGATAGCGGTAAATCAGTAAGAGACATCATAGATCGCACCATATCCAGTAAAGTATGGTTACGACGTTCGGACACACCATTTCCTGTGGTGTTCCATGTGGCGTTAATTGTGAAACTATCCCATGTTGCTTCAAATGAAGACCAAACTCGTAACTCAAATATTCTCCTCCACGATCAGATCGTAGAAACTTTATTTTCTTCTTACGAAGATTTTCCACTTCACTCTGAAATTCTTTGAACTTTTCAAATGTTTCAGGCTGATGCTTCATTAAGTAGATATAACCATATCTGCTTAAAATCATCTGTGAAGGTAAGAAAATAACGATACCCACCACGAGCCTCAATACTCATTGGACCGCATACATCGGTATGTATTATTTCCAACAAGTGAGTAGCTCGGTCCATTGTTCCGAAGAACGGAGTTTTAGTCATCTTGCCCATAAGGCACGGTTTGCAGGCACCAAGTGATTCATAATCAAGTGATTCCAAAAGTCCATCGGCATGGAGTTTATTCATGCTCTTTACACCGATATGACCCAAACGATAGTGCCACAAATAAGTTGCACTATCATTATTAAACTTAAATCTTTTGGCTTCAACACTATGAATATGTGTATCACTACTATCGAGATTCAACAAAAATAGACCACTCAGCAGGGGTGCATGACCATAAAAGATATTACTCATATAAATAGAACAACCATTATTCTCTGATTTAAATGAATAACCGTCTCACATTAAACAAGATCCAGATATAATGTTCAAGCTCAACACTGGCACCAAATAACAATTATTCAGGTCTAAAACTAATCCCGATGGTAGATGTAGAGGTAGCGTGCCGACCGCGATCACATCGACTTCGGAACCATTTCCCACGCGCATCGACACCTCGTCCTTAGCCAATCTTCACTTAATCTGTAGCCCCTGTTTCGAGTTGCAAATATGAGCAACAGAACCAGTATCAAATACCCAGGCGCTACTGCGAGCATCAGTTAAGTACACATCAATAACATGTATATCAAATATACCTTTCACTTTGCCATCCTTCTTACCCGCCAAATACTTGGGGCAGTTCCGCTTCCAGTGGCGAGTCCCTTTGTAGTAGTAGCACTCAGTTTCAGGCTTAGGTCCAGACTTGGGTTTCTTCTCTTGAGCAGCAACCTTTTTTCCGTTCTTCTTGAAGTTCCCCTTCTTCCCTTTGCCCTTTTTCTTGAAACTAGTGGTCTTATTGACCATCAACACTTGATGCTCCCTTTTGATTTCTACCTCCGCAGCCTTTAGCATCGCGAAGAGCTCGGGAATAGTCTTGTTATCCCTTGTATGTTATAGTTCATCACGAAGACTTTATAGCTTGGTGGCAGTGATTGAAGAACTCTGTCAATGACACGATCAACTGGAAGACCAACTCCGAGTTGAGTCAAGTGGTTATGGTACCCAGACATTCTGAGTATGTGTTCATTGACAGAACTATTCTCCTCCATTTTGCAGTTGTAGAACTTGTTGGAGACTTCATATCTGTCAACTCAGGCATTTGCTTGAAATATTAACTTGAACTCTTGGAACATCTCATATGCTCCATGATGTTCAAACCATCTTTGATGTCCCGATTCTAAGCTGTAAAGCATGGTACACTGAACTATCAAGTAGTCATCATCTTTGCTCTGCTAGACGTTCTTAACGTCATCAGTAGCATTTGCAGCAGGCCTGGCACCCAACGGTGCTTCCAGGACGTAATTCTTCTGAGCAGCAATGAGGATAATCCTCAAGTTATGGACCCAGTCTATGTAGTTGCTGTCATCATCTTTCAACTTAGCTTTCTATAGGAACGCATTAAAATTCAAAGGAACGGTAGCACGGGCCATTGATCTACAACAACATAGACATGCAAAATACTATCAGGTACTAAGTTCACGATAAATTAAAGTTCAATTAATCATATTACTTAAGAACTCCCACTTAGATAGACATCCCTCTAATCATCTAAGTGATCTCGTGATTCTAATCAACTAAACCATGTCCGATCATCACCTGAGATGGAGTAGCTTTCAATGGTGAACATCACTATGTTGATCATATCTACTATATGATTCATGCTCGACCTTTCGGTCTAAGTGTTTCGAGGCCATATCTGCATATGCTAGGCTCGTCAAGTTTAACCCGAGTATTCTGCGTGTGCAAAACTGGCTTGCACCCGTTGTATGTGAACGTAGAGCTTATCATACCCGATCATCACATGGTGTCTCGGCACGACGAACTGTAGCAATGGTGCATACTCAGGAGAACACTTATACCTTGAAATTTAGTAAGGGATCATCTTATAATGCTACCGACGTTCTAAGCAAGATAAGATGCATAAAGGATAAACATCACATGCAATCGAAATATGTGACATGATATGGCCATCATCATCTTGTGCTCATGATCTCCATCATCGAAGCATCATCATGATCTCCAACGTCACCGGCGCGACACCTTGATCTCCATCGTAGCATCATTGTCGTCTTGCCAACTATTGTTACTATAACTATCACTACCGCTTAGTGATAAAGTAAAAAATTACATGGCGATTGCATTGCATACAATAAAGTGACAACCATATGGCTCCTGCCAGTTGCCGATAACTTCGTTACAAAACATGATCATCTCATACAACAAATTATATTGCATCATGCCTTGACCATATCACATCACAGCAAGCCCTGCAAAAACAATTTAGACGTCCTCTACTTTGTTGTTGCAAGTTTTACGTGGCTGCTACGGGCTTCTAGCAAGAACCGTTCTTACCTACGCATCAAAACCACAGCGATTTTTGTCAAGTGTGATGTCTTAACCTTCAACAAGTGAAGGAAATATGCCCTAGTGGAAATAATAAAGTTATTATTTATTTACTTGGGTCTCCATCTGTCAGTGTAGTACTACTCAGGTAGCACCAGCAAGATGAGGTGTGTTAATTGAAGGAAATATGCCCTAGAGGCAATAATAAAGTTATTATTTATTTCCTCATATCATGATAAATGTTTATTATTCATGCTAGAATTGTATTAACTGGAAACATAATACATGTGTGAATACATAGACAAACATAGTGTCACTAGTATGCCTCTACTTGACTAGCTCGTTGATCAAAGATGGTTGTGTTTCCTAACCATAGACATGAGTTATCATTTTATTAATGGGATCACATCATTAGGAGAATGATGTGATTGACTTGACCCATTCCGTTAGCTTAACACTTGATCGTTTAGTATGTTGCTATTGCTTTCTTCACGACTTATACATATTCCTACAACTATGAGATTATGCAACTTCCATTTACCGGAGGAACACTTTGTGTGCTACCAAATGTCACAATGTAACTGGGGGATTATAAAGGAGCTCTACAGGTGTCTCCGAAGGTACATGTTGAGTTGGCATATTTCGAGATTAGGATTTGTCACTCCGATTATCGGAGAGGTATCTCTAGGCCCTCTCGGTAATGCACATCACTATAAGCCTTTCAAGCAATGTATCTAATGAGTTAGTTACGGGATGATGCATTATGTAACGAGTAAAGAAACTTGCCGGTAACGAGATTGAACTAGGTATTGAGATACCGACGATCGAATCTCGGGCAAGTAACATACCGATGACAAAGGGAACAACGTATGTTGTTATGCGGTTTGACCGATAAAGATCTTCATAGAATATGTGGGAGCCAATATGAGCATCCAGGTTCTACTATTAGTTATTGACCGGAGACGTGTCTCAGTCATGTCTACATAGTTCTCGAACCCGTAGGGTCCGCATGCTTAAAGTTAGATAACGGTTATATTATGAGTTTATATGTTTTGATGTACCAAAGATAGTTCGGTGTCCCGGATGTGATCACGGACATGACGAGGAGCCTCGAAATGGTCGAGACATGAAGATTGATATATTGGACGACTATATTCGGACACCATAATAGTTTCGGGGGTTATCGGATGTATACCGGAGTACCCGGGGGTTACCGGAACCCCCCGGGGGGTTAATGGGCCTCATGGGCCCAAAGTGGAGCAGAGGAGGGGCGGCCAGGGCAGGCTGCATGCCCCCTCCCCCTCTAGTCCGAATAGGACAAGGAGGGGGGGCGCCCCCCTTTCCTTCCTCTCCTCTCTCCCCTTCCTTCCCCCTCTCCTACTTGGACAAGGAAAGGAGGGAGTCCTACTCCCGGTGGGAGTAGGACTCCTCCCTGGCGCGCCTCCTCCTGGCTGACCGCCCCTCCCCCTTGCTCATTTATATACGGGGCAGGGGGGCACCTCTAGACACAACAATTGACCCTCGAGATCTATTAGCCGTGTGTCATGCCCCCCTCCACCATATTCCACCTCGATAATATCGTAGCGGTGCTTAGGCGAAGCCCTTTGTCGGTAGAACATCATTATCGTCACCACGCCGTCATGCTGACGGAACTCTCCCTCAAAGCTCGGCTGGACCGGAGTTCGAGAGACGTCATCGAGCTGAACGTGTGTTGAACTCGGAGGTGTCATGCGTTCGGTACTTGATCGGTCAGATCATGAAGACGTACGACTGCATTAACCGCGTTGTGGTAACGCTTCCGCTTTCGGTCTATGAGGGTACGTGGACAACACTCTTCCCTCTTGTTGCTATGCATCACCATGATCTTGTGTGTGCATAGGAATTTTTTTGAAATTACTACATTCCCCAACAGTGGTATCAAAGCCTGGTTTTATGCGTAGATGTTATATGCACGAGTAGAACACAAGTGAGTTGTGGGCAATACAAGTCATACTGCTTACCAGCATGTCATACTTTGGTTCGGCGGTATTGTTGGATGAAGCGGCCCGGACCGACATTACGCATACGCTTACGCGAGACTGGTTCTACCGACGTGCTTTGCACATAGGTGGCTGGCGGGTGTGAGTTTCTCCAACTTTAGTTGAACCAATAGAACACAAGTGAGTTGTGGGCAATACAAGTCATACTGCTTACCAGCATGTCATACTTTGGTTCGGCGGTATTGTTGGATGAAGCGGCCCGGACCGACATTATGCGTACGCTTACGCGAGACTGGTTCTACCGACGTGCTTTGCACATAGGTGGCTGGCGGTTGTGAGTTTCTCCAACTTTAGTTGAACCGGGTGTGGCTACGCCCGGTCCTTGAGAAGGTTAAAACAACACTAACTTGATGAACTATCGTTGTGGTTTTGATGCGTAGGTAAGAACAGTTCTTGCTCAACCTGTAGCAGCCACGTAAAACTTGCAACAACAAAGTAGAGGACGTCTAACTTGTTTTTGCAGGGCATGCTATGATGTGATATGGTCAAGACATGATGCTATATTTTATTGTATGAGATGATCATGTTTTGTAGCCGAGTTATCGGCAACTAGCAGGAGCCATATGGTTGTCGCTTTATTGTATGCAATGCAATCGCCCTGTAATTGCTTTACTTTATCACTAAACGGTAGCGATAGTCGTAGAAGCAATAGGTGGCGAAACGACAATGATGCTACGATGGAGATCAAGGTGTCGCGCCGGTGATGATCATGACGGTGCTTCGGAGATGGAGATCACAAGCACAAGATGATGATGGCCATATCATATCACTTATATTGATTGCCATTTATGTTTATCCTTTATGCATCTTATTTTGCTTTGATTGACGGTAGCATTATAAGATGATCTCTCACTAAATTCAAGGTATAAGTGTTCTCCCTGAGTATGCATCGTTGCGAAAGTTCTTCGTGCTGAGACACCACGTGATGATCAGGTGTGATAGGCTCTACGTTCAAATACAACGGGTGCAAAATAGTTGCACATGCGGAATACTTAGGTTAAACTTGACGAGCCTAGCATATACAGATATGGCCTCGAAACACTGAGACCGAAAGGTCGAGCGTGAATCATATAGTAGATATGATCAACATAGTGATGTTCACCATTGAAAACTACTCCATCTCACATGATGATCGGACATGGTTTAGTTTATTTGGATCACGTGATCACTTAGATGATTAGAGGGATGTCTATCTAAGTGGGAGTTCTTAGTAATATGATTAATTTAACTTAAATTTATCATGAACTTAGTACCTGATAGTGTTTTGCTTGTCTATGTTTGTTGTAGATAGATGGCTCATGTTGTTGTTCCGTTGAATTTTAATGCATTCCTTGAGAAAGCTAAGTTGAAAGATGATGGTAGCAACTACACGGACTGGGTCCGTAACTTGAGGATTATCCTCATTGCTGCACAGAAGAATTATGTCCTGGAAGCACCGCTGGGTGCCAGGCCTGCTGCAGATGCAACTGACGACGTTAAGAACGTCTGTAGAGCAAAGTTGATGACTACTCGATAGTTCAGTGTGCCATGCTTTACGGCTTAGAACCGGGACTTCAACGACGTTTTGAACATCATGGAGCATATGAGATGTTCCAGGAGTTGAAGTTAATATTTCAAGCAAATGCCCGGATTGAGAGATATGAAGTCTCCAATAAGTTCTATAGCTGCAAGATGGAAGAGAATAGTTCTGTCAGTGAACATATACTCAAAATGTCTGGGTATAATAATCACTTGATTCAACTGGGAGTTAATATTCCTGATGATAGTGTCATTGACAGAATTCTTCAATCACTACCACCAAGCTACAAGAGCTTCGTGATGAACTATAAGATGCAAGGGATGAACAAGACAATTCCGGAGCTCTTCGCAATGCTAAAAGCTGCGGAGGTAGAAATCAAAAAGGAGCATCAAGTGTTGATGGTCAACAAGACCACCAGTTTCAAGAAAAAGGGTAAAGGGAAGAAGAAGAAGGGGAACTTCAAGAAGAACGGCAAACAAGTTGCTGCTCAAGAGAAGAAACCCAAGTCTGGACCTAAGCCTGAGACTGAGTGCTTCTACTGCAAGCAGACTGGTCACTGGAAGCAGAACTGCCCCAAGTATTTGGCGGATAAGAAGGATGGCAAGGTGAACAAAGGTATATGTGATATACATGTTATTGATGTGTACCTTACTAATGCTCGCAGTAGCACCTGGGTATTTGATATTGGTTCTGTTGCTAATATTTGCAACTCGAAACAGGGACTACGGATTAAGCGAAGATTGGCTAAGGACGAGGTGACGATGCGCGTGGGAAATGGTTCCAAAGTCGATGTGATCGCGGTCGGCACACTACCTCTACACCTACCTTTGGGATTAGTTTTAGACCTGAATAATTGTTATTTGGTGCCAACGTTGAGCATGAACATTATATCTGGATCTTGTTTGATGCGAGACAGTTCTTCATTTAAATCAGAGAATAATGGTTGTTCTATTTATATGGGTAATATCTTTTATGGTCATGCACCCTTGAAGAGTGGTCTATTTTTATTGAATCTCGATAGTAGTGATACACATATTCATAATGTTGAAGCCAAAAGATGCAAAGTTAATAATGATAGTGCAACTTATTTGTGGCACTGTCGTTTGGGTCATATTGGTGTAAAGCGCATGAAGAAACTCCATACTGATGGACTTCTGGAATAACTTGATTATGAATCACTTGATACTTGCAAACCATGCCTCATGGGCAAGATGACTAAAACACCGTTCTCCGGAACTATGGAGCGAGCAACAGATTTGTTGGAAATCATACATACTGATGTATGTGGACCAATGAATATTGAGGCTCGCGGTGGGTATCGTTATTTTCTCACGTTCACAGATGATTTGAGAAGATATGGGTATATCTACTTAATGAAACATAAGTCTGAAACATTTGAAAAGTTCAAAGAATTCCAGAGTGAAGTGGAAAATCATCGTAACAAGAAAATAAAGTTTCTACGATCTAATCATGGAGGAGAATATTTGAGTTATGAGTTTGGTTTACATTTGAAACAATGCGGAATAGTTTGGCAACTCAAGCCACCCGGAACACCACAACGTAATGGTGTGTCCGAATGTCGTAATTGTGATATGGTGCGATCTATGATGACTCTTGCCGATTTACCGCTATCGTTTTGGGGTTATGCTTTAGAGACGGCCACATTCACGTTAAATAGGGCACCATCAAAATCCTTTGAGACGATGCCTTATGAACTGTGGTTTGGCAAGAAACTAAAGTTGTTGTTTCTTAAAGTTTGGGGTTGCGATGCTTATGTGAAGAAACTTCAACCAGATAAGCTCAAACCCAAATCAGAGAAATGTGTCTTCATAGGATACCCAAAGGAGACTATTGGGTACACCTTCTATCACAAATCTGAAGGCAAGACTTTTGTTGTTAAATTCGGATCCTTTCTAGAGAAGGAGTTTCTCTCGAAAGAAGTGAGTGGGAGGAAAGTAGAACTTGATGAGGTAACTATACCTGCTCCCTTATTGGAAAATAGTTCATCACAGAAACCGGTTCCTGTGACGACTACACCAATTAGTGAGGAAGCTAATGATATCGATCATGAAACTTTAGATCAAGTTACTACCGAACCTCGTAGGTCAACTAGAGTAAGATCCGCACCAGAGTGGTACAGTAATCCTATTCTGGAGGTCATGTTACTTGACCATGGTGAACCTACAAACTATGAGGAAGCGATGATGAGCCCAGATTTCGAAAAATGGCTTGAGGCCATGAAATCTGAGATGGGATCCATGTATAAGAACAAAGTATGGACTTTGGTTGACTTGCCCGATGATCGGCAAGCCATCAAGAATAAATGGATCTTCAAGAAGAAGACTGACGTTGATGGCAATGTTACTGTCTACAAAGCTCGACTTGTTGCGAAAGGTTTTCGACAAGTTCAAGGGGTTGACTATGATGAGACTTTCTCACCCGTAGCGATGCTTAAGTCTGTCCGAATCATGTTAGAAATTGATGCATTTTATGATTATGAAATATGGCAAATGGATGTCAAAACTACATTCGTGAATGGATTTATAGAAGAAGAGTTGTATATGATGCAACCAGAAGGTTTTGTCGATCCAAAAGATGCTAACAAAGTGTGCAAGCTCCAGCGATCCATTTATGGACTGGTGCAAGCCTCTCGGAGTTGGAATAAACGCTTTGATAGTGTGATCAAAGCATATGGTTTTATATAGACTTTTGGAGAAGCCTGTATTTACAAGAAAGTGAGTGGGAGCTCTGTAGCATTTCTGATATTATATGTAGACGACATATTATTGATTGGAAATGATATGGAATTTCCGGATAGCATAAAAGGATACTTGAATAAAAGTTTTTCAATGAAAGACCTCGGTGAAGCTGCTTATATATTAAGCATCAAGATATATAGCGATAGATCAAGACGCTTAATTGGACTTTCACAAATCACATACCTTGATAAAGTTTTGAAAAAGTTCAAAATGGATCAAGCAAAGAAAGGGTTCTTTCCTGTATTACAAGGTGTGAAGTTCAGTCAGACTCAATGCCCGACCACAACAGAAGATAGAGAGAAAATGAAAGATGTTCCCTATGCTTCATCCATAGGCTCTATCATGTATGCAATGTTGTGCACCAGACCTGATGTATGCTTAGCAATAAGTTTAGCAGGGAGGTACCAAAGTAATCCAGGAGTGGATCACTGGACAGCGGTCAAGAATATCCTGAAATACTTGAAAAGGACTAAGGATATGTTTCTCGTTTATGGAGGTGACAAAGAGCTAGTCGTAAATGGTTACATCGATGCAAGCTTTGACACTGATCCAGACGATTCTAAATCGCAAACCGGATACGTGTTTATATTTAACGGTGGAGCTGTCAGTTGGTGCAGTTCTAAACAAAGCGTCGTAACGGGATCTACATGTGGAGCGGAGTACATAGTTGCTTCAGAAGCAGCAAATGAAGGAGTCTGGATGAAGGAGTTCATATCCGATCTAGGTGTCATACCTAGTGCATCGGGACCAATGAAAATCTTCTGTGACAATACTGGTGCAATTGCCTTGGCAAAGGAATCCAGATTTCACAAGAGGACCAAGCACATCAAGAGACGCTTCAATTCCATCTGGGGCCAAGTCCAGGTGGGAGACATAGAGATTTGCAAGATACATACGGATCTGAATGTTGCAGACCCGTTGACTAAGCCTCTTCCACGAGCAAAACATGATCAGCACCAAGGCTCCATGGGTGTTAGAATCATTACTGTGTAATCTAGATTATTGACTCTAGTGCAAGTGGGAGACTGAAGGAAATATGCCCTAGAGGCAATAATAAAGTTATTATTGATTTCCTTATATCATGATAAATGTTTATTATTCATGCTAGAATTGTATTAACCAGAAACATAATACATGTGTGAATACATAGACAAACATAGTGTCACTAGTATGCCTCTACTTGACTAGCTCGTTGATCAAAGATGGTTGTGTTTCCTAACCACAGACATGAGTTGTCATTTGATTAACGGGATCACATCATTAGGATAATGATGTGATTGAGTTGACCCATTCCGTTAGCTTAGCACTTGATCGTTTAGTATGTTGCTATTGCTTTCTTCATGACTTATACATGTTCCTACAACTATGAGATTATGCAACTCCCGTTTACCGAAGGAACACTTTGTGTGCTACCAAACGTCACAATGTAACTGGGTGATTATAAAGGAGCTCTACAGGTGTCTCCAAAGGTACATGTTGAGTTGGCGTATTTCGAGATTAGGATTTGTCACTCCGATTATCAGAGAGGTATCTCTGGGCCCTCTCGGTAATACACATCACTATAAGCCTTGCAAGCAATGTAGCTAATGAGTTAGTTACGGAATGATGCATTACGTAACGAGTAAAGAGACTTGCCGGTAACAAGATTGAACTAGGTATTGAGATACTGACGATCGAATCTCGGGCAAGTAACATACCGGTGACAAAGGGAGCAACGTATGTTGTTATGCGGTTTGACCGATAAAGATCTTCGTAGAATATGTGGGAGCCAATATGAGCATCCAGGTTCTGCTATTGGTTATTGACCGGAGACGTGTCTCGGTCATGTCTACATAGTTCTCGAACCCGTAGGGTTCGCACGATTAAAGTTAGATGATGGTTATATTATGAGTTTATATGTTTTGATGTACCGAAGATAGTTTGGAGTCTCGGATGTGATCACGGACATGATGAGGAGTCTCGAAATGGTCGAGACATGAAGGTTGATATATTGTACGACTATATTCGGACACCAGAATAGTTGTGGGGGTTATCAGATGTATACTAGAGTACCGGGGGGTTATCGGAACCCCCCTGGGGGTTAATGGGCCTCATGGGCCCAAAGTGGAGCAGAGGAGGGGCGGCCAGGGCAGGCCGCGTGCCCCTCCCCCTCTAGTCCGAATAGGACAAGGAGGGGGCGGCGCCCCCCTTTCCTTCCTCTCCTCTCTCCCCTTCCTTCCCCCTTTCCTACTTGGACAAGGAAAGGAGGGAGTCCTACTCCCGGTGGGAGTAGGACTCTGCCCTGGCGTGCCTCCTCCTGGACGGCCGCCCCCTCCCCCTTGCTTCTTTATATACGAGGGCAGGGGGCACCTCTAGACACAACAATTGATCCTCGAGATCTATTAGTCATGTGCGGTGCCCCCCTCCACCATATTCCACATCGATAATATCGTAGCGGTGCTTAGGCGAAGCCCTGCATCGGTAGAACATCATCATCGTCACCATGCTGTCATGCTGACAGAACTCTCCGTCAAAGCTCGGCTGGATCGGAGTTCGAGGGATGTCATCGAGCTGAACATGTGCTGAACTCGGAGGTGCTATGCATTCGGTACTTGATCGGTCGGATCGTGAAGACTTATGACCACATCAACCGCGTTGTGCTAACGCTTCCGCTTTCGGTCTACGAGGGTACATGGACAACACTCTGCCCTCTCGTTGCTATGCATCACCGTGATCTTGCGTGTGCGTAGGATTTTTTTTGAAATTACTACGTTCCCCAACAACAAGGACCAGGCGTAGGCACACTCGATTCAACTAAAGATGGAGAAACAGACACTCACCAGCCATCTATATGCGAAGCACATCGGTAGAACCAGTCTCGTGTAAGGTACGCGTAATGTCGGTCTGAGCTGCTTCATCCAACAATATCGCCGAGTCAAAGTATGACATGCTAGTAAGCAGTATGACTATTATCACCCAGAACTCTTTGTGTTCTACTCGTGCATATAACATCTACGCATGGACCTGGCTCTGATACCTCTATTGGGGAACGCAGTAATTTCAAAAAAATTCCTACGATCACGCAAGATCTATATATGTGATGCATAGCAACGAGAGGGAAGAGTGGTGTCTACGTACCCTCGTAGACCGAAAGCGGAAGCGTTATGAAAACACGGTTTATGTAGTCGTACGTCTTCACGATCTGACCGATCCTAGTAATGAAGGTACATCACCTCCGCGATCTGCACACGTTCAACTCGGTGACCCATGAACTCTAGATCTAGCTAAGGTCAAGGGAGAGTTTCATCAACACGACGGCATGGTGAAGGTGATGATGAAGTTATCGGCGCAGGGATTCGCCTAAGCACTACGACGATATGAACGAGGTGGAAATCTATGGAGGGGGCACCGCACATGGCTAAACAATCAACTTGTGTCTTCTAGGGTGCCCCCTGCCCCCGTATATAAAGGAGCAAGGGGGAGGCCGGCCAACCCTCCTAGGGCGCGCCCCCAATAGAGTAATCAAACTAGGACTCCAGGTCCTAGTAGGTTTCCACCTAAAGGGAGAGAGGGGGAAGGACGGAGAGGGAGGGGAAGGA
>NC_041383.1:749161477-749184778 GCF_002162155.2 Triticum dicoccoides | reverse complement strand
GGCGTCCCCCCTTCCTTGTCCTATTCGGACTCAAGGGGAGGGGGCGCACGACCTGCCCTGGCCGGCTTATCTCTCTCTCCACTAGGGCCCAACGAGGCCCATTAGTTCCCCCGGGGTTTTCGGTAACCCTCCGGCACTCCGGTTTTATCCGAAACTTCTCCGGAACACTTCTGGTGTCCGAATATAGTCGTCCAATATATCAATCTTTATGTCTCGACTATTTCAAGACTCCTCGTCATGTCTGTGATCACAAACGGGACTCCGAACGATCTTCGGTACATCATATAACATAAACTCATAATACCAATCGTCATTGAACGTTAAGCATACGGACCCTACGGGTTCTAGAACTATGTAGACATGACCGAGACATGTCTCCGGTCAATAGCCAATAGCGGAACCTGGATGCTCATATTGGTTCCTACATATTCTACGAAGATCTTTATCGGTCAAACCGCATAACAACATACTTTCTTCCCTTTGTCATCGATATGTTACTTGCCCGAGATTCGATCGTCGGTTTCTCAATACCTAGTTCAATCTCGTTGCCGGCAAGTCTCTTTACTCGTTCCGTCATACTTCATCCTGTAACTAACTCATTATTCACAATGCTTGCAAGGCTTATAGTGATGAGTATTATCGAGAGGGCCCAGAGATACGTCTCCGAAACACGGAGTGACAAATCCTAATCTTGATCTATGCCAACCCAACAAACACCTTCGGAGACACCTGTAGAGCACCTTTATAATCACCCATTTACGTTGTGACGTTTGGTAGCACACAAAGTGTTCCTCCGGTATTCAGGAGTTGCATAATCTCATAGTCTGAGGAACTTGTATAAGTCATGAAGAAAGCAGTAGCAATGAAACTGACACAATCATAATGCTAAGCTAACGGATGGGTCATGTCTGTCACATCATTCTCCTAATGATGTGATCACGCTCATCAAATGACAACAGATGTCTATGGTTAGGAAACATAACCATCTTTAATGAATGAGCTAGTCAAGTAGAGGCATACTAGGGACTATGTTTTGTCTATGTATTCACACATTTACTAAGTTTCCGGTTAATACAATTCTAGCATGAATAATAAACATTTATCATGATTTAAGGAAATAAATAATAACTTTATTATTGCCTCTAGGGCATATTTCCTTCACTTTAGATACCTGTAGAGCATCCTTATAATCACCCAGTTATGTTGTGACGTTTGATAGCACACAAGGCGCATTCCTCCAGTATCCGGGAGTTGCATAATCTCATAGTCAAAGGAATATGTATAAGTCACGAAGAAGGCAATAGCAATAGAACTTAACGATCATTATATGCTAAGCTAATGGATGGGTCTTGTCCATCACATCATTCTCCTAATGATGTGATCTCGTTCATCAAATGACAACACATGTCTATGGTTAGGAAACTTAACCATCTTTGATTAACGAGCTAGTCTAGTAGAGGCTTACTAGAGACACTATGTTTTGTCCATGTGTCCACACATGTATCAAGTTTTCGCTTAATACAATTCTGGCAAGAATAATAGACATTTATCATGATATAAGGAAATATAAATAAAAACTTTATTATTGCCTCTAGAGCATATTTCCTTCACCACCGCCGACATGCCCCGCATCCCCACCGGCCCCTCCACTGCAGCCCCGCCCCATCACCCCGCTGTCGCCATGCCGCAGAAGATCCCAAGAGCAACACCGATTCTCCGGTGTGCGGGCCAAGCCATCCGACAACTTCAGGGTGGAGTTCTCCGACGCCAGCCGTCGTTTCTGGCTCGACACCTACCCCACCGTCCACGAGGCCGCGCATGCCTACGACGTGGCGGTGTGGCATGTTGGAAGGAAAAAGTCGGACCTCAATTTCACGGAGATCGAGACCAAGGCAGATGCGGAGATGCTCGTGCTGCAGGGCATTCAGATGGAGGAGATTCTGACGAAGAAGACGTAGAAGAGGTCAACCATTGTAGTCAGCCCCGACGATAGCGACGAGGCGGTGATGGTGAGGTTTGCGCGGGAGAATCCGAAGAACATCCAGGCCGAGCAGGAGTTCTTCTAGGAGTGCGACGCTGAGCAGAAGAAGAAGAAGAAGGAGGAGGACGTGGCCGACCCCTCGACAGTGATCCCCATTGAGTCTTCGGAGGAGGATGACGAGGAGTTCTCGGGGCTCTCGGATGATGACGACGAGGAGTATTGGATGCCCTCGGATTAGTTGCGCTAGTCATTAATTTATGTTTTATATGTTTGAACTATGTATGTATTTTATGAAATATGTTGAAATGAAGTAGTAGATCATGTTTGAACTATGTTGAAATGAAGTAGTTGTTGCAAGTTTTTAGATTTTACATCTCCATTTGCATCTTTTATTGGAGTTTCTCTTTTACATCTCCGTTTTGCATCATCTGTTGGAGTTGACCCTTTTGAAGACGCAAAAGACACTTTTTTGAAGATATAAGTTTTTATATCTTCTGTTTTACATCTCCAAATTTGCATCTTCTACTGGAGATGCTCTGAGGATATGTTGTGGCCAGGCCAAAGACAAATACACTTGACTTGGTTATATGGTATCTCTGCACCACAATTTAATTTAATTAGCTTCTCTATTTATTGACTTGTGCGCGACGAGGTGGGTGGCATGTGTGGGTCCGGGGCGGGAAAGAGAAGGAGCTTGGCGAACGAGGAGGCAGACGACACGTGGGCATAAGCTTGAGATTGGCGGCCGTCGCGTGCTGCCTCATCCGCACCTCAATACTGCTGCCTGTTGGATGCATCAAATTGGTTTTGCAGATCTTGCCTCACACTCGTTTAGAGGTCATGTCCTTTCTCTTCTCTTGCTCTTACGGCAAACACAGTGATTCTTCGTTCTCTAGTTGATGGCGAAATCACTAGTTGAGGAGTACTTGTTGCGAAGATCACTCCAACTTCCCCAGGTTGCGGCAAGTGGCGTGCTGCATCTGCGCCACTTGTCGCAACCTGGTAGTTTCCCTTTTTTCGTAGATCCGTTTATTCAAAACGTTTTATCTCTTAAACCGTGCGTCCAAATCTCGAACCGCTTGCACCGTTGGATTCCTCGCGTCGAGATCTTCAAAACTATATCCCATATTGATAGATTTTGACAAACTTTTTTCACGAAAAAAACCGAATGGAAAAAGGCAGACGAAAAAACCGAACCGGGAGCACGGGTTTTTTCCCTTTCCGAAAGAGGCACGCCCGTGCTTCTCACGAAATCACAACCGTGTCTCTCGCGGAAGCAAAACCGTGAATCTCGTGAAAGGCAAAAAAAGAAAATGCATTTTTCCCGTTTCCGAGGAGGCACGGCCGTGACTCTCGCGAAAGCACAACCGTGCCTCTCGCGGAAGCAAAACCGTGACTCTCGCGAAAGAAAATAAAAAATAAAAAACGTGTTTTTTTCGTTTCCGAGAGGCACGGCCGTGACTCTCGCAAAAGCACAATTGTGCCTCTCGCGGAAGCAAAATGTGACTCGTGAAAGAAAACAGAAAACGGATTTTTTTTCGTTTCCGAGATGCACGGTCGTGACTCTTGAAAAAAATAAATAGAAAACACGTTTTTTTTCGTTCCCGAGAGGCACGGCCGTGACTCTCGCGAAAGCAAAACCGTGTCTCTCGCGGAAGCAAAACCGTGACTCTTGCGAAAGGAAAAAAAGAAAACACGTTTTTTTCACAATTTTTTTATTTTTTATTTTATTTTTTATTGAAAAATTAGGGAAGCCCGGTGAAAAACCAAAACGTCGAAAACCCCCCAGAAAAAACCGTTAAAAAGCCGATAAAGCATGCGAAAAAAATAAAAAAAAAGTCCGAAGGGAGCGGCCAGGACGCGACACGCGGCAAATGACTGAGAGCGCGCCAAGTGGCACTGATTGTTGCGAGGCTCCCAAAGGAGCGCTCGTTAATTAGTTGCTCTCGGTTGATGGCTTTCAAAAATCAATTCCAGGTTTCAGAAAAAAAAAAGTCAATTCCAGGAGCCTCGTTTTTTTTAGCGGTTCCAGGAGCCTCGGCTGGGCATTTTGTCTGACGAGCCAAAAACTGCAGGATCAGGCCGAAACATTTTCAGGCCTATTCAGATCGGCCCGTCTGTTATTTTTATCTGGCCTATCTATTTCTGTCCGGTCCGGTCCGGTCCAGAGGCACGAGCCGGCCCGCTCGATTCGTCCAGCCACCTGCAATTCTGCATCGCGTTCCACCGGAGTTCGATTTTTTTTTTAAACAACACCGGAATTCGAATTGGGAAGCCGTCTCCGACTGGAGGTGGAGGGCGCGCACGCTCCGCCCGGCCGGCCTACATATAGCGCACCGCACGCTGATTGACCAACAACAGACCAGCAATCATCTGCACGTTCGGATCCTTGCTAGGTTGGTAGCAATGGCGATGCCGAAGCACCCCGCGGACGGCGCAGTAGTCGACCGCCGGCTCGACGCGACCACGATATGCTTCTCCGAGGAGCCCGCGCCGGCAGCCTCCGACGGCGGCAGCCACCGGTTCGCCCTGCGCGTGACGTGCAGCGTGACGCGGTCCCTGGAGTTCCGCAGGAGCGGCCGGCACCCGAAGGTGGTGCTGCAGAAGTACACCAAGGCCGGCTGCGATTCCGCCATAATGTTCCCTGTCGGCGACCTGTCCACGCTACAGAGCGACAGCGCCTGCCAAGGTGCCCTCCGCGGGATGCTGGCGGAGCTGGGTCACCTCCGGGCTCTCCACCTCGACGAGGACGAGTGGGACGCTGTCGTGCCCGCGGAAATCGTGCCGCAGATCGTCCGCGTGGCGCGCGGCGAGGACGCCAAGGACGGCTTCACTTTCTGCTTCGCGATGAATGTGCACCGGCGGATCATACACGGCGAGGAGGCCCTGCTGATGGCGTGCAAAGAGAGGGAGCTGGACCTGGACGGCGCCGGGACGACGGACGACTGCGCGATCTGTCTGGATGGCCTGGAGGGAGAGCCCGCCGTGGAGCTGCCCGCTTGCCGGCACTCGTTCCACCGCCGGTGCATTTCCACGTGGTTCTCCAAGAAGACGACGTGCCCCATGTGCCGCGAAGACGTTATAGACTCTGTGCCCTGCGGAAGTTTCTGAACCTGTCGACTGTAGTGTACCGTAGAAACGTACTGTATGACTCAAGGGTAGCCCAGCAGCTTTTTGGATAATTTTTTTGTGTACATAACTACTACACCTGTAATACATGATCTGAAAAACATCAAAATTAATCAGATAACTGAATCTTCCTTCCGTAACACTGTCCAAATCTTCTTCCGGTTCTTCCCTATTTGTGTTTTATATTATTCTTTTTGTTTCTACTAGCAATCATGCCCGTACGTTGCACCAATAAAAAAAGAAACATTTACATCTGTGCCCCTAACTCGAACTCACTACTCAGATTTGCCCCTAATTTTGAAGCATGCTCAAATTTGCCCCTCCGCCGTTAAGTCACTACTCAGAAATGCCCTTCCGTACAGTACTGTAACACTTTCCGTCCAATACTGTAGCACTTTTCGTCTGCTACAGTACACATTGGCCTTTGACGGTCAAAGGCCTTTGACTGGATGGAAGGGCATTTCTAAGTAGTGACTTAACGGCAGAGGGGCAAATTTGAGCATGCTTTGAAATTAGGGGCAAATCTGAGTAGGTGGTTCGAGTTAGGGACAGAAATGCAAATGGCCCATAAAAAAAGGGTTTGCTAAAAATCAGTCGACTGAGATTTAACCAAGTTTCAGTCGACCATGCAACATTTTTTCTCAATGGTTGTAACTTTTTTATACTAGTTGCAGCATTCGTCTTGTTGGTTGTAGCATGTTGTCCCTCATCGATTGTAGCATATCGTCTCACCGGTTGTAACATTTTTCATTGACGGTTGTAGCATTTTAATCACACCGGATGCAGCCCCAATTTTCATTGCTTGTAAAACCGTTGCAACATTTTTCATCATCGGTTGTAGCATCTAGCCGTGCCGCTTGTAGCAAAAAAACTATGCTGACGTCACTCGACTGAGACTTGGTTAAGTCTCAGTCGACTGAGTTCTAAACAGACCCATAAAAAAAACATCCAATCGTCAAATCGCAATAAGAACGATTCCACCCCTTTACAGGTCCACATTATCTATTTTAAAATAGTGCCTCACTTGTGTTGTCGCTTATCATTTTTCTTGCCCTCGTCGACCATGGTCAGTCCCAAGGTGATGATCTCGATCATCGTTGTTAAACAAATTAGGGTTTGGAACAATGCTCGATGCCCTTGGTGGGCACGGCTGTCATATATTTATAAGAGGGAACCGTACAAATATCGGTTATATTACAACACATATATCTACCATATACTTAGTCTAACACCCTCCCTCAATCTTAACTATGTCCTGAAACACTTAGAAGGTTAAGATTGCGTCGACATTCTTAAAAAGAAGGCAAGGGCAAGGGTTTAGTGAATATATCAGCAAGCTGATCCTTAGAAGGAACAAACTTGATGTGAAGAAACTTTTGAGCAACACGTTCCCTCACAAAGTGATAGTCAACTTCAATGTGCTTCGTTCGGGCATGAAACACTGGATTGGATGAAAGATAGGTAGCACCAATGTTATCACACCAAAGGACAGGCGGCTGAGTTGGAGAGACCTTCAACTCCCGAAGCAATGACTACACCCACATGATCTCAGCTGTGGGCCTGTGGCATTAGCAACGGCCTTGTACTCAGCTTCAGTACTACTCCGAGACACCGTGGCTTGCTTGCGAGCTTGCCAGGCGATCAAGTTAGGTCCAAAGAACACAGCATGTCCCCCCGTGGATCGCCTGTCATCAGGACTACCAGCCCAGTCAGCATCAGAAAAAGCAGAGATCAGTCCAGAAGGCGCCGACTGAAGATGAAGACCATATGAACCAGTGTGACGAACATAGCGCAAGAGGCGCTTAACAGCTGACCAGTGAGAATCACGCGGCGCATGAAGATACTGGCACACACGGTTTACTGCGAACGATATGTCTGGTCGAGTGATAAGCAAGTACTGCAACCCACCAACAATGTTGCGGTACTCAGTGGAATCCTCAGGAGATAGCAAGTCACCAGCAAGAGCGGTCAGTTTGTCTGTGACGGACATGGGAGTCGTAGCAGGCTTGCACTGCAACATACTTGCACGACGTAGGAGGTCCTGGGAGTACTTCTTCTGAGAAAGAGTCAATCCGCCATCAGAAGGAAGAACCTCCTGACCCAGAAAATAATGCAGGCTCCCAAGATCCTTAACAGCAAACTCAGCACCAAGAGAGGACACAAGTCGATCCGTAGCAGTAGCAGACGAACTAACAAGGATGATGTCATCAACATAGACCAGAATGTACATAGTCACCTCTGGTCGCTGAAAGATAAACAAAGATGTATCCGCTGCAGAAGGCACAAAACCATGAGCACGAAGAACAGCGCCAAGACGTGCATGCCATGCACGAGGGGCCTGTTTCAGTCCATAAAGAGCTTTGACAAGACGACACAAATGTTGTGGCTGAGCAGGATCAACAAAACCAGGTGGCTGTTCGCATGTAAACCTCTTCCTCCAGAACTCCATGGAGGAAAGCATTCTGAACATCAAGCTGTCGAAGCGACCATCCTCGAGTAACAGCCAAGGAGAGAAGAACACGAATAGTGGTTGGTTTAATAACAGGACTGAATGTGTCTGCATAATCAATGTCATACCGTTGTTTGAAACCCTTGGCAACCAGACGTGCCTTGTATCTCTCAATGGAACCATCAGCATGTTTCTTCACCTTGAACACCCACTTAGAGTCAATGATATTGACACCAGATGGAGGTGGAACCAGGCGCCAAGTGTTGTTTCGTTGAAGTGCATGGATATCCTCCTCCATCGCAGCACGCCAGTGTGGAATGCCAAGTGCTGCCTAAAAATGTCGTGGTTCAGTCATAGGGTCGGCCTCAGTATGCACCATACAGGCCGCAAGCCACGCAACAGTGCCATCAGTGCGCTTCTTCGGTTGAAAGATGCCACTTTTGCTGCGAGTATGAGGATGCAGGACAACAGGCGGAGGTGACGGTGAAGCAGCCACCACAGAGGAGCCACTGTCCATCAGCGGTGAAGAAGACGCGCCTGAAGTGGTCGGCGAAGACGAGCCAGAAGATGATGACCCAGGCGATGCAACAGTCGGCGAGGCCTCCTGCCTAGGCGACAGTGCCTTGGGTGCTGCTGGCCCATGGGGCAACGCCGCGGGGTCGGCCGGTCCAGGCGCCAACACTGCAGGGTCAGCCGACCCAGGCAGCTGCGAAGCCACAGACCCAGGCGACCCAGGCGGCAACACCGCGGGGTCGGCCGGACCAGGTGACACCGGGGCGATGGACACAGTCGACGTGGGTGCCTCATCAACTCCACGTGCATGTCCCATGCACTCGCGGTCGACGTCGTGAGCAGCCTGCGTAGCAACAGGCACAGCCGGCGTAGTGGCAGATGGCTCATGTGAGGCCTCATTATCATCCTCAAGAAGCTCAAGTCGCGCACCTCGTCCAGTCCCTGCACCATGGTTAGGCAACAGCAGAGGAGAATATGCAACATCCACAAATTGATCAGGAAAAACTGGAAAAGAGTGCAACTCGGTGACGGGAGTATCAGTGGATGATGTGAGCGTGGAAAACGGGAAGACAGTCTCATCGAACACAATGTCACGGGAAATGTAAACGCGATTCGTCGGAATGTGGAGACACTTGTAACCTTTGTGGAGAGGACTGTACCCAAGAAAAACACATTTTTTGATCAATACTCAAGTTTATGCTTGTTGTATGGACGAAGATGTGGCCAACACACACAGCCGAACAATTTGACGACGCGTTTGATTCGCATCATGCTTCCGCTTCCTCTGCCGCCGCCGCGTCGGCCTTCGCCACCGCGTCGCCTCCGTCAACCCTGGCGACGAAATCGCCGTTCATGGTGTTCGCCCTGCTCGCCTGGGCCCGTCCGGCCGCATCGGGATCGCATCCAGCGCCCGATCGCCGATCGCCTCTGCTGCGTCGCTTCCTGGCGCAACCCTGGCGCCTAGCTCCTTCGATCCCATGCAGCCTCGCGATGCATACGGGCAGCCGCCCCGCGACGCGTACGACACTGGCGCGGCTCCAGCGCAGCCATCCCGTGATGCGTACGGCGCTGGTGCAACTCCAGTGCATCCCGCGCAGCCGTCCCGTGATGCGTACGGCGCTGGCGCAACCCCAGTGCATCCCGCCCAGTCGTCTCGCGATGCATCTTTGGCCGCCAGCTACGGTGCCCCTGCTCAGCTTCATTACGGCGCGTCTCCATCGTATGTTGCACCGCCGGCTTCGAGCCCTCGTGGTGCCCCCGCCCAGGTGCCCTACGGCGGGCTGTATCCAGCGCCGTACGTCGCGCCGTCGTCGCCGTACGCCGCGCCGGCGCCGCTTGCTTCGTCCTCCGCGGTGCCCTACGAGGCGCCATATGGCGCGCCCTACGCTGCCCCTGTGCCGTACGTCACGTCGCTGCAGCCCTATGGCGTACCTCCTATGGCGCCCTACGGTCATCACCAACACTACCGTACGCCTCCGTCGACCGATGCACTGATTTCGTACAGTGCTCCTCCGATGTCTGACTCGCAGCTCTCCGCACCGGTGGCTGAACCAGGACCGTTCCACTTCGCTCATCTGGTAACGGTGAAGCTCTCGGCCGACAACTACCTCCTGTGGCGTGCTCAGGTGTTGTCGTTGATGCGTAGTCACTACCTTGAGGGGTACGTCGATAGTACATTGTTGTGTCCCCCGGCCATGGTTCCGGTGCCCTCGGCCGGTGGTGGCTCCGTCATGGTGTCCAACCCTGCTCATCGTCGGTGGATCGCTCAGGATCAGGCTATTCTGGGTGCCATCTAGTCCTCGCTCACTCCCTCCGTGGCCGGCATGGTGGTCTTTGCCGCGACGTCGAGGGATGCATGGGCCACGCTTGACTCCAGCTTCTCCTCACAGTCGCTGGCCCGTTCCTCTGCCATTCGCAACCAGCTGGGTGAGGTCAAGAAAAATGATCTCTCCGTCACGGCCTTCTTCAACAAGGTCAAAAGTTTAGCTCTGATACCATGTTAAACAAATTAGGATTTGGAACAATGCTCGATGCCCTTGGTGGGCATGGCTGTTATATATTTATAAGAGGGAACGGTACAAATACCGGTTATATTACAACACGTATATCTACCATATACTTAGTCTAACAATCGCACGACACCGTTGTCACTGAACTGTGCCATTGCAAATGAATGTGTAATACTTTTAAGACTAATATCGCCGAGTTGGACATGACGACTGTCCTTCAAGATATACAACCTACATCTAGTCCACACACCATCCTCATATGCCCACTCACTTTTAAATTGTGTATTTTGTTTTACAAAATGCATCAATATTGTTTTTGAAACACGTAAAACTTTTTAAATCACATGGACTTTTATAAAGAGCATGAATATTTTAAAATTATGAATACATTTTTTAGCACATGAACACTCGTTAAAATTACATGAACATTTAAAAAAATGGTGAACATGTTTCAAATTATATGAACATTATTTCAATACCTGAACATTTTTTATAGAACTACAGAAGCATTTAAAAATAAATGAACTGCTTTTAAAAATTACATAACATGTTTCAAAAGTCACAAGAATATTTTAAAAGGCACAAAAAAATTAAAACATGCGAACACTTTTTGTGAGTAACTAACTAAACGTATTGACTAAGTTTGGAATATAGCATGAGTGGACATGTTACACATAAGCGCGCCCTAGTTTTCTTGATATAGTGAGTGGGAGGAGAGCTATTCCTATGGTGCTCGTCTAGTTGGTTGTTGCACTGAATATCATGGCTCATCAACATGAGAAGGTCCACGTAAAAAAAAACATAAAAAGGTTGAAACGGACCTATATGAGCTTACATGTGTGTCACTTGGCCCAAAACTCCGGTCGGAGGTCCATCCGGGCCACCCACAGAAGCAAGAAGCCCACTCGCGCATCGTGTGGCCCATGATTCGGTCGGACAGGTAGCAAGAGGGGAGAAACATTTTTCTCCACTTATAAGGGTGGCGCCGGGCTAATTTCTGGCAACTTTAGGGGCGTTGGGATGATGGACGCACAGAAACTCACCTCTCTTTATTAGTAGGTAGGTACATATATAGATTTTTCCTGCTTTTGCTTTTCTTTTTGTTTCCATTTCTATTTTCTTCACCTTTGTCATTTTATTTTTCTGTTTATTTTTTAAAAGAGTAAAAAAACTTCACCGGGTATTAAAAGTTGTTATGTCTTCAAAAATGTTCATCATGTACTAAACTTATCTATCATATTCCTAAAAAATGTTGCTCATTTTATTCAATATTGATCATCATGGTATTGAAAAAAATTCAGCACATATTTTTTTCATCATCCAAGTTTCAAATGTTCTTGGTGTGTTTAAGATGTTCATCATGCAGTTTAAATGCTCATAGTATTTTTATAAAATATTCATCATCGTATGTCTGAAAACTGTTCAATTGTGTGTAAAAAATATATTTGTCTTGTATTAAGAAATTTAAATATTCGTGTAATTTTAAGAAAGTTTTAATGCAATATTGGTCATCATTTATATACATGATGAACATTGTTTAAACATGATGAACATTTCAGCTATTTTACGCAATATAGTAGAGATTTCCACAATAGAGTAGAGGAAAGGAAAAAGAAAAAACATAAGGAAAAAATTGCACGTTGCATTCGTGCGCACCAGCAGGGGGACACGGGCCTATTGTTCTACTACTAGACTTGGCCCACGTGTCGGAATGTTGTCGGCACATAATGACACCACAATGGTTCTCTGGGTGCTCCTGTGGAGCGCTATCGACATAATAGGTTAAATGGGACATGTGGGATTTAAGTGGGCTATATGGGTGTACCCATTAATCCCACATCTCTATAATTTCACACGGCTTGAAGAATTTTTGATAATGTAGTTTTGATACATCTCTGGTGTATCTATAATTTATAACACCCTCCCCCAACCCTAGCCGCCGCCACTCGTCTCCTCAACGGCGCCCATCCTGAGGCCTCATTGTTGACAAGAGTAGTGGGGACCTATCCATTTTGTTTTTATTTTCTTTAGGTTTTGTGTTTCCTGACGGTATTGGCAAGGCGTTGGTGGTGGTGATGGCATGTTCGAATATAGTCTTTTCAGCTCTTCATGTACCTTGATGACGTCCAAAATCTGATGCTAGCGAAGGGTTTGTGAGAGTTTGTGTCGCCAGATCTTTTACCTCTCTTCAGATATTGGCAGCTCACATTCCTACCAAGGAGAGCAATTGGTTGGCTATTGGTGGGGCGACTTCGACATCTTCTTATGTTTTGTTTTGCAACATATTCTTGTTTATCCAACTCTCTAGATCGGTGGTTATGAATTGCAAGCCTATACCTCACGGGGCAATTCTCCAACCGATGTTTCTAGCGATTTATAGATCCCATTTGAAGCGGCAAGTGGTTATTGCAGTCTTTAAAGCCTTGTATGGCGAGGGCATTTGTAGGTGTCCCTTTCTTTTACTATTGGTCCAGCGCAAGTTTCAATCTCCGGGGGGCGGCATATAGTTGGAGAAAAAAGAAGGCTAGTATGTTCTTAATTGTATTTTTATCTTTTACTAGTCGTTGGACATTCACTTGATAATTATCTGATACAAGATGTCTTTTGGTGTCTTTTCGTAAGAAACGTATCTATAAATTTTAATGTTTCATGCCTACTATCTTTCAATTTTGTAATTGTGTGAAGGTATTTTGGGACTAACCTCTTAATTAAGTGTTGAGAGCTAGTTTCTGTTGTATTGCTATCATTGAATTTTCTGGGAAATAAAATACCTATGCAGCTTAGAAAATTCTTTAAAAATAGAGTTCAACAATATATCACAGATGGTACCGTGCCGGAGTGAGACCACCTAGGGTGCCCCGGGCGCGAGTGTCCGCTCCATGCGCTTATAATTCTAGGTTGCCTAGGCCCACCAAGACCGGAGGATTCCCTAATTTTGTTGGATGCCTATATATCCCGTGGAATCTGTTATATTTATCGAGCACTGTTTTGCCGCCACCACTTCGCATTTCCAGGAGATTTTTGTTTTCCAGAACTAGCCTAAAAATGTCTTACATTTTGATACGGAGGGAGTAACAGATAATGTGGTACTAAGTATTTCTTTTATTTTCATAATAGATAATAACTGAAAATAAAAGTGCAATTAGTGACATTTATTTGGATGCTTCTTATGAAGCAAATTGGACCAGGGTATATAGATTCACTGGTATCATCTCTCATGAAAGCGGTGACACATAAATATAAGCACAACATATGTAATTGTTCAATCAATTTTTTTTTCATATAGGTTGGTATTATTTTATATGAGCAAAACGTCCACAATCCACTAGACCAACACACGCCAAATCTGATGACTAATACTACACCAAAGGGGATTGAAATCCTCATATACACCCCCAGTATTAAGTAACCGGAGTATTGCATATAGCATGATGACATATAGCTAAAAGCCATATCTGATAATGTTGGAAATATGCCCTAGAGGCAATAATAAATTGATTATTATTATATTTCCTTGTTCATGATAATCGTTTATTATCCATGCTAGAATTGTATTGATAGGAAACTCAGATACATGTGTGGATACATAGACAACACCATGTCCCTAGTAAGCCTCTAGTTGACTAGCTCGTTAATCAATAGATGGTTACGGTTTCCTGACCATGGACATTGGATGTCGTTGATAACGGGATCACATCATTAGGAGAATGATGTGATGGACAAGACCCAATCCTAAGCCTAGCACAAGATCATGTAGTTCGTATGCTAAAGCTTTTCTAATGTCAAGTATCATTTCCTTAGACCATGAGATTGTGCAACTCCCGGATACCGTAGGAGTGCTTTGGGTGTGCCAAACGTCACAACGTAACTGGGTGGCTATAAAGGTACACTACGGGTATCTCTGAAAGTGTCTGTTGGGTTGGCACGAATCGAGATTGGGATTTTGTCACTCCGTGTAAACGGAGAGGTATCTCTGGGCCCACTCGGTAGGACATCATCATAATGTGCACAATGTGACCAAGGGGTTGATCACGGGATGATGTGTTACGGAACGAGTAAAGAGACTTGCCGGTAACGAGATTGAACAAGGTATCGGTATACCGACAATCGAATCTCGGGCAAGTACCATACCGCTAGACAAAGGGAATTGTATACGAGATCGATTGAGTCCTTGACATCGTGGTTCATCCGATGAGATCATCGTGGAACATGTGGGAGCCAACATGGGTATCCAGATCCCGCTGTTGGTTATTGACCGGAGAACATCTCGGTCATGTCTGCATGTCTCCCGAACCCGTAGGGTCTACACACTTAAGGTTCGATGACGCTAGGGTTATAAAGGAAGCATGTATGTGGTTACCGAATGTTGTTCGGAGTCCCGGATGAGATCCCGGACGTCACGAGGAGTTCCGGAATGGTCCGGAGGTAAAGATTTATATATAGGCAGTCCTGTTTCGGCCATCGGGACAAGTTTCGGGGTCATCGGTATTGTACCAGGACCACCGGAAGGGTCCCGGGGGCCCACCGGCTGGGGCCATCTGCCCCGGGGGGCCACATGGGCTGTAGGGGGTGCGCCTTGGCCTACATGGGCCAAGGGCACCAGCCCCTAGAGGCCCATGCGCCAAGATATAGGAAAAAGGGGAGAGTCCTAAAGGGGGAAGGCACCTCCGAGGTGCCTTGGGGAGGATGGACTCCTCCCCCCCTCTTAGCCGCACCCTTTCCTTGGAGGAAGGGGCAAGGCTGCGCCTCCCCCTCTCCCCTGCCCCTATATATAGTGGAGGGGAGGGAGGGCATCCATACCTGAGCCCTTGGCGCCTCCCTCCCTCCCGTGACACCTCCTCCTCTCCCATAGGTGCTTGGCGAAGCCCTGCAGGATTGCCACGCTCCTCCATCACCACCACGCCGTTGTGCTGCTGCTGGATGGAGTCTTCCTCAACCTCTCCCTCTCTCCTTGCTGGATCAAGGCGTGGGAGACATCGTCGAGCTGTACGTGTGTTGAACGCGGAGGTGCCGTCCGTTCGGCACTAGGATCATCGGTGATCTGAATCACGACGAGTACGACTCCATCAACCCCGTTTACTTGAACGCTTCCGCTTAGCGATCTACAAGGGTATGTAGATGCACTCTCCTTTCTACTCGTTGCTGGTCTCTCCATAGATAGATCTTGGTGATTCGTAGGAAATTTTTTGAATTTCTGCTACGTTCCCCAACAGTGGCATCATGAGCTAGGTCTATTGCGTAGATTCTTTGCACTAGTAGAACACAAAGTAGTTGTGGGCGTCGATATTGTTCAATATGCTTTCCGTTACTAGTCTTATCTTGATTCGGCGGCATCGTGGGATGAAGCGGCCCGGACCAACCTTACACGTACGCTTACGTGAGACCGGTTCCACCGACAAACATGCACTAGTTGCATAAGGTGGCTGGCGGGTGTCTGTCTCTCCCACTTTAGTCGGATCGGATTCGATGAAAAGGGTCCTTATGAAGGGTAAATAGCAATTGGCATATCACGTTGTGGTTCATGCGTAGGTAAGAAACGTTCTTGCTAGAAACCCATAGCAACCACGTAAAACATGCAAACAACAATTAGAGGACGTCTAACTTGTTTTTGCAGGGTATGCTATGTGATGTGATATGGCCAAAAAGGATGTGATGAATGATATATGTGATGTATGAGATTGATCATGTTCTTGTAATAGGAATCACGACTTGCATGTCGATGAGTGTGACAACCGGCAGGAGCCATAGGAGTTGTCTTTATTTATTTGTGACCTGCGTGTCAACTTAAACGTCATGTAATTACTTTACTTTATTGCTAACCGTTAGCCATAGTAGTAGAAGTAATAGTTGGCGAGGCAACTTCATGAAGACACGATGATGGAGATCATGATGATGGAGATCATGGTGTCATGCCGGTGACGATGATGATCATGGAGCCCCGAAGATGGAGATCAAAAGGAGCAAAGTGATGATGGCCATATCATGTCACTATTTGATTGCATGTGATGTTTATCATGTTTATACATCTTATTTGCTTAGAACGACAGTAGTAAATAAGATGATCCCTTACAACAATTTCAAGAAGTGTTCTCCCCTAACTGTGCACCGTTGCGACAGTTCGCTGTTTCAAAATATCACGTGATGATCGGGTGTTTTATTCAGACGTTCAAATACAATGGGTGTTGACGAGCCTAGCATGTACAGACATGGCCTCGGAACACATGCAAAACACTTAGGGTTAACTTGACGAGCCTAGCATGTACAGACATGGCCTCGGAACACGGAGACCGAAAGGTCGAACATGAGTCGTATAGAAGATACGATCAACATGAAGATGTTCACCGATGATGACTAGTCCGTCTCACGTGATGATCGGACACGGCCTAGTTTGACTCGGATCATGTAATCACTTAGATGACTAGAGGGATGTCTATCTGAGTGGGAGTTCATAAGATGAACTTAATTATCTTGAACATAGTCAAAAGACCTTTTACAAATTATGTCGTAGCTCACGCTAGAGTTCTACTGTTTAGATATGTTCCTAGAGAAAAATTAGTTGAAAGTTGATAGTAGCAATTATGCGGACTAGGTCCGTAAACTGAGGATTGTCCTCATTGCTTCATAGAAGGCTTATGTCCTTAATGCACCGCTCAGTGTGCTGAACCTCGAACGTTGTCTGTGGTTGTTGCGAACATCTGACATACACGTTTTGATAACTACGTGATAGTTCAGTTAAACGGTTTAGAGTTGAGGCACCAAAGACATTTTTGAAACGCCGCGAAACATATGATATGTTTCGAGGGCTGAAATTGGGATTTCAGGCTCGTGCCCACGTCAAGAGGTATAAGACCTCCGACGACTTTCTTAACCTGCAAACTAAGGAGAAAAGCTCAATTGTTGAGCTTGTGCTCAGATTGTCTGAGTACAACAATCATTTGAATCGAGTGGGAGTTGATCTTCCAGATAAGACAGTGATGGTTCTCCAAAGTCATTGCCACCAAGCTGTTAGAGCTTCGTGATGAACTATAACATATCAGGGATAGATATGATGATCCTTGAGGTATTCGCGATGTTTGACACCGCGAAAGTAGAAATCAAGAAGGAGCATCAATTGTTGATGGTTGGTGGAACCACTAGTTTCAAGAAGGGCAAGGGCAAGAAGGGATACTTCATGAAACGGCAAATCAGCTGCTGCTCTAGTGAAGAAACCCAAGGTAAAACCCAAACCCGAGACTAAGTGCTTCTGTAATAAGGGGAACAACCACTAGAGCAGAATTACCCTAGATACTTGGTAGATAAGAAGGCTGGCAAGGTCGATAGAAGTATATTGGATATACATTGTGTTAATGTGTACTTTGCTAGTACTCCTAGTAGCACCAGGGTATTAGATACCGGTTCGGTTGCTAAGTGTTAGTAACTCGAAACAAAAGGCTACGGAATAAACGGAGACTAGCTAAAGGTGAGCTGACGATATGTGTTGGAAGTTTTTCCAAGCTTGATATGATCAAGCATCGCACGCTCCCTCTACCAAAGATATTGGTGTTAAACCTAAATAATTGTTATTTGGTGTTTGCGTTGAGCATAGACATGATTGGATTACGTCTATCGCAATACGGTTATTCAATTAAGGAGAATAATGGTTACTCTGTTTATTTGAATAATACCTTCAATGGTCTTACACCTAAAATGAATGGTTTATTAAATCTCGATCGTAGTGATACACATGTTCATGCCAAAATATAGTAATGATAGTACCACCTACTTGTGGCACTGCCACGTAAGTCATATCGGTATAAAACGCATGAAGAAGCTCCATATTGATGGATCTTTGGGCTCACTCGTTTTTGAAAAGTTTGAGACATGCGAACCATGTCTATTGGTGTATATGCATGAAGAAACTCCATGCAAATGGACCGTTTTCACTCACTTGATTTTGAATCACTTGGGACATGCAAATCATACCACATGGGCAAGATGACTGAAAAGCCTCGTTTTCAGTAAGATGGAAAAAGAAAGCAACTTGTTGGAAGTAATACATTTTGATGTGTACAGTCCAATGAGTGCTGAGGCATGTAGTGGATATTGTTATGTTCTTACTTCACAGATAATTTGAGTGGATGTTGAGTACATTTACTTGATGAATCATGAGTCTGAATTATTGAAAGGTTCAAGTAATTTCAGGGTGAAGTTGAAAGATCGTCGAGACAAGAGGATAAAATATCTATGATATGATCATAGAGATGAATATCTGAATTACGAGTTTGGCACAGAATTAAGACATTGTGGAAATAGTTTCACAAGTAATACAGCCTGGAACACCATAGTGTGATGGTGTGTCCGAACATCATAACTGCACCCTATTGGATAGATGCATACCATGATGTCTCTTATCGAAGTACCACTATAGTTTATGGGTTAGGCATTAGAGACAACCACATTCACTTTAAATAGGGCACCACGTAATTCCTTTGAGATGACACCGTATGAATTATGGTTTAGAGAAACCTAAGCTGTCATTTCTTAGAAGTTTGGGGCTGCGATGCTTATGTGGAAAGGTTTCAGGCTGATAAGCTCGAACCCAAAGCGGATAAATGCATCTTCATAGGACACCCAAAACAGTTGGGTATACCTCCTGTCTCAGATTCGAAAGCAATAAGGGATTGTTTCTAGAATCGGGTCCTTTCTCGAGGAAAAGTTTCTCTCGAAAGAATTGAGTGGGAGGATGGTGGAGACTTGATGAGGTTATTGAACCGTCACTTCAACAAGTGTGTAGCAGGGCACAGGAAGTTGTTCCTGTGGCACCTACACCAATTGAAGTGGAAGCTTATGATAGTGATCATGAAGTTTCGGATCAAGTCACTACCGAACCTCGTAGGGTGACAAGGATACGTACTACTTCAGAGTGGTACAGTAATCCTGTCTTGAAGGTCATGTTGCTAGACAACAATGAACCTACGAGCTATGGAGAAGCGATGGTGGGCCCAAATTCCGACAAATGGTTAGAAGCCATAAAATCCGAGATAGGATCCATGTATGAAAACAAAGTGTAGACTTTGGCAAAACGGCTCGTTGGTCGTAAGGCTGTTGAGTACAGATGGATTTTAAAAGGAAGACGGACAATGATGGTAAGTATCACCATTAAGAAAGCTCGACTTGTCGTTAAGATGTTTTTCGACAAGTTCAAGGAGTTGACTACGATGAGACTTTCTCACTCGTAGCGATGCTAAGAGTCTGTTGGAATTATATTAGCAATTACTGCATTATTTATGAAATCTTGCAGATAGGATGTCAAAACATTGTTTCCTCGACGATTCTTGAGGAAAGGTTGTATGTGATACAACCAGAAGGTTTTGTCTATCCTGAAATATGCTAATAAGTATGCAAAGCTCCAGCAATCCTTCTGAGGACTGGAGTGAGCATCTCGGAGTTGGAATGTATGCTTTGATGATGATCAAAGATTTTGGGTGTATACAAAGTTTATGAGAAACTTGTATTTCCAAAGAAGTGAGTGGGAGCACTATAGAATTTCTGATGAGTGTATGTTGTTGACATATTAATGATCGGAAATGACGTAGAATTTCTGGAAAGCATAAAGGGTTATTTGGAAAGTATTTTTCAATGGAAAAGCCTGGATTAAGCTGCTTGAGCATTGAGCATCAAGATCTATAAGGATAGATTAAAACGCTTAATGGTACTTTCAAATGAGCACATGCCTTGACGTGATCTTGAAGGTGTTCAAGATGGATCAGTCAAAGAAGGAGTTCTTGCCTGAGTTGTAAGGTATGAAGTTAAGACTTAAAGCTCGACCATGGCAGAATAGAGAGAAAGGAACGAAGGTCGTCCCCTATGCTTAAGACATAGGCTCTACAGTATGCTATGCTGTGTACCGCACCTGAAGTGTGCTTTACCATGAGTCAGTCAAGGGGTACAAGAGTGATCCAAGAATGGATCACATGACAGCGGTCAAAGTTATCCTTAGTAACTAGTGGACTAAGGAATTTTCTCAATTATGGAGGTGGTAAAAGAGTTCGTCGTAAAGGGTTACGTCGATGCAAGCTTAACACCTATCCGGATAGCACTGAGTAGAGATACTGGATACGTATAATGGAGCAACAATTTAGAATAGCTCCAAGTAGAACAGTTATTTGGAGTAGCTCCAAATAGAACGTGGTAGCTGCATCTAGGAGATGACATAGAGATTTGTAAAGCACACACGGATCTGAAAGGTTCAGACCCGTTGACTATAACCTCTCTCACAAGCATAACATGATCAAACCCAGAACTCATCGAGTGTTAATCACATGGTAAATGTGAACTAGATTATTGACTCTAGTAAACTCTTTGGGTGTTAGTCACATGGGGATGTGACCTTGAGTGTTAATCACATATCGATGTGAACTAGATTATTGACTCTAGTGCAAGTGGGAGACTGTTGGAAATATGCCCTAGAGGCAATAATAAATTGATTATTATTACATTTCCTTGTTCATGATAATCGTTTATTATCCATGCTAGAATTGTATTGATAGGAAACTCAGATACATGTGTGGATACATAGACAACACCATGTCCCTAGTAAGCCTCTAGTTGACTAGCTCGTTAATCAATAGATGGTTACGGTTTCCTGACCATGGACATTGGATGTCGTTGATAACGGGATCACATCATTAGGAGAATGATGTGATGGACAAGACCCAATCCTAAGCCTAGCACAAGATCATGTAGTTCGTATGCTAAAGCTTTTCTAATGTCAAGTATCATTTCCTTAGACCATGAGATTGTGCAACTCCCGGACACCGTAGGAGTGCTTTGAGTGTGCCAAACGTCACAACGTAACTGGGTGGCTATAAAGGTACACTACGGGTATCTCTGAAAGTGTCTGTTGGGTTGGCACGAATCGAGATTGGGATTTTGTCACTCCGTGTAAACGGAGAGGTATCTCTGGGCCCACTCGGTAGGACATCATCATAATGTGCACAATGTGACCAAGGGGTTGATCACGGGATGATGTGTTACGGAACGAGTAAAGAGACTTGCCGGTAACGAGATTGAACAAGGTATCGGTATACCGACGATCGAATCTCGGGCAAGTACCATACCGCTAGACAAAGGGAATTGTATACGGGATCGATTGAGTCCTTGACATCGTGGTTCATCCGATGAGATCATCGTGGAACATGTGGGAGCCAACATGGGTATCCAGATCCCGCTGTTGGTTATTGACCGGAGAACATCTCGGTCATGTCTGCATGTCTCCCGAACCCGTAGGGTCTACACACTTAAGGTTCGATGACGCTAGGGTTATAAAGGAAGCCTGTATGTGGTTACCGAATGTTGTTCGGAGTCCCGGATGAGATCCCGGACGTCACGAGGAGTTCCGGAATGGTCCGGAGGTAAAGATTTATATATAGGAAGTCCTGTTTCGGCCATCGGGACAAGTTTCGGGGTCATCGGTATTGTACCGGGACCACCGGAAGGGTCCCGGGGGCCCACCGGGTGGGGCCACCTGCCCCGGGGGGCCACATGGGCTGTAGGGGGTGCGCCTTGGCCTACATGGGCCAAGGGCACCAGCCCCTAGAGGCCCATGCGCCAAGATATAGGAAAAAGGGGAGAGTCCTAAAGGGGGAAGGCACCTCCGAGGTGCCTTGGGGAGGATGGACTCCTCCCCCCCTCTTAGCCGCACCCTTTCCTTGGAGGAAGGGGCAAGGCTGCGCCTCCCCCCTCTCCCCTGCCCCTATATATAGTGGAGGGGAGGGAGGGCATCCATACCTGAGCCCTTGGCGCCTCCCTCCCTCCCGTGACACCTCCTCCTCTCCCGTAGGTGCTTGGCGAAGCCCTGCAGGATTGCCACGCTCCTCCATCACCACCACGCCGTTGTGCTGCTGCTAGATGGAGTCTTCCTCAACCTCTCCCTCTCTCCTTGCTGGATCAAGGCGTGGGAGACATCGTCGAGCTGTACGTGTGTTGAACGCGGAGGTGCCGTCCGTTCGGCACTAGGATCATCGGTGATCTGAATCACGACGAGTACGACTCCATCAATCCCGTTCACTTGAACGCTTCCGCTTAGCGATCTACAAGGGTATGTAGATGCACTCTCCTTTCTACTCGTTGCTGGTCTCTCCATAGATAGATCTTGGTGATTCGTAGGAAAATTTTTGAATTTCTGCTACGTTCCCCAACAGATAACACTACAACCCTCAGGCTAAATGAGAGTAAAAATAATAATTTTCACATAGGTCAATGAAATTTTAATGATGCAGGCTTTCTAACCCTTACCACTTTCAGCTCGAAGTACATTCAAATCTAAGTTAGTAGCAAACGCCTCCACCCGAATGAAAATTCATGATCGTTGTTTAGCTATCAATCGCCTAGATGGGCAAGACCTAGAGCTTAGATATCAACAAAAATGTTTTCGAGTCATGAAAAAATTGCTCCTTTCGGCATGACGACATATCTGGTGCTTCTGGCACGTCTGATGTCAAAATACTTCACTAAAAACACTTCATACAATCACTTGGCATCCATTTGTAGCAGGATGGAATCAACATCAGCTACCCATAAGTTCTTCACTTGAAGCTGGTGCATTTGCTTTCTTCACATGCTTCCTGTTAATTCTTTGATTTTTCTCTTATCTCCATTCACATCTTCTTTCTTTCGCCCCTGTTCTCAGTAGGCTACCGCCTCTTCTTTGAAACTTCAGAGTTGTTGAGTCAGGAAACTATGGCATGTGTCCTCGACCATGGCATGTTCAACAATATTAGGTTCTCACCTATTACGGTGGGTGGGTCATGTTGCTTTTCAAAATCATTGACATTACTCAATTTTGTACAGAGTTGGACTTTTGCGGTACACTCACCAGCATCATGATGTAACCTGGAGAGGCAAAAGTTGAAGTTCAAGATAAATTCTTCGACTAACGTTTATGTCTATTAATTTTATCATGGATTTTAGTTGTTCATTTCTTTGTCAGATTATTAGATAGATGCAGTTTGCTTGCTTAATTTAATGGAGTCCGATCGATTTGCTCAAAAAATTGTTTTGTGGAATATGTAATTTTTGACATTGCTTAATGAATTCATTAATCTTACTGGCCAGGTTAGTTTTGGTAGGATTCGTACATGTAAGTTGATTCCAAAAAATATAGCACAACACTGGTATATTTAAATATATGTAAGAGTGTGAGGGTGTACTATGAACTATATGATTTTGATGCAACGTTA
>NC_041383.1:749077316-749160924 GCF_002162155.2 Triticum dicoccoides | reverse complement strand
ATACACTTGAAACATTCTACCAAGTTTTGAGGTATCTAACAATCAGGACATCAGCCACATCTTGTACTATAGTTTTGTCCTCATTTACAGTGAAATTCGTTGTAATAACAAGGTTTCCTAAAATTCTAAAATCGAAGAGAAATACCATTTGCGAGAAAATATAATTTCACTTCAGTCTCAGAAAATATATTCCTAATGATGAATATTGGAACATTATGAGAAATATGTACCAAATATACATTAGCATGTTTACATTGTTTATTACTTATTGTACCTAAAAATAGCATTGTAGGTTATCAAATGATGTATATCAATAGAACTCTTGGACCTTATGCGTTATGATGAAGTATAAAAGTTTAATATAAATAGGTGCAATTTTTAAAATCTCCACAAGGACACATTAAACTCTGATAGTCAATTTTGCTTGTACGGCTTGTAATTAGAAAATCCGCCAAAGTTAAATGTATTTGATAATATGGTTTAAATAGAAACTAATGCTATGTATAATCATTTTTGTAAAAGTTGGAAATGTGTATATGCTCCACATACGTGCATTAGGGAAGAGTAGAGGCAGAACACAACATTTGTATGCAAAAATTAAGTCAACAAGGATATAATGTAAGCTATCAATAAGTCGATAATAAGTTATGGATGCTTCTGATTGCAAAATGCATAGTATGATAGTTTGCTTTGGAATAACTAGTCAAATGTTTTTTTGTTCTACTTCATATAATATTAATTTCAAATATTCAGGTTTCATATGATCAATAAAATATATTGTAACTAATTCCCACAGTAACGCGTTCAGTATCCTCTAGCACCAGATGGCAAGATCGACGGACTGTTATTCATTGACAATGTTTGTAGTAAGAAATAAGAGCTTGCCGCCTGCTTTCTAGTATGGTTGTAAGTTTGTATCATTTTTACCTTTTTAACAAAATATCCAATTTATAATTTGTTTATATATTAGTGTTCATGATGTTTAAATATTCAAAACAAGTTAAATCTTGGCATGTTTTGAAAAAGTTTAACATTCAAATTATGAAACTTATTTACTCCCTCCGAAACATAATTTTGGTTCAAAGCATGATAAAAAACAACGACTCATACCCAAAGGAATCATAAATCACATATTTGGTTCAAAAGATATAAATGATACAAATTTTAAAGTCAAACTAAAAAAGCATGGGTGGGTGGGTCCCGACTGGGAAGCATTTATAGATGTGGTGGAATAAAATTGTTGTCTCAAATAGTGGGTGGTTTTTTTCTCGAATACGCACGAGTGTGTGTATCATATATTAAAGAGAAAAGGGAATACTCCCTCGACGTTTGATGTTATAGAGTTAATTACATGTGACAAAGTGCCCACTCCACCAAGTCAACTACTGAAGGTCAATTACTCGCTAATTGCCCACCGTGCCATGCCTGCGAAGAACCCTTCGACTTCCCCTCGTAGTAGACCCGCTTGCTTCCAGACTCGACCCTCACTGTCGATTTGTTGAGGCACTTGCCATGTGGATGGCGTCGCTTTGTCAAAGACCACGACATTGCAGTGTTTCCATAGTTCCCACATGCCCAAAAGGTAGATCACCCTCACCACTTTTTGATGTTGTCCACTTTCCTCTTGCCTGATACACCACTCCGGAAATGTCTCATATGGTAGTGGTGCTCGCTCTGGCTGCCCCAGGGCCGTGCAAACCCGTCCCCAGGCTTCTCTTGCGAAGACGCATCCAACCATGATGTGGTTCACGATCTCATGTGTTGGTCACAGAATGGGCAACCATTTTGTTGCGATAGTCCCCTTCTCGACAACTATCAAATGTCCAGCATCGGTCCTTGATTGCCAGCCATGCAAAGAATTGGCACTATAGGGGTGCTCTTCATTTCAAAGTGAATACAGCCGTTGGTGCAACCTCAAGTCCTGAGAATATGGCAGCGTATACAGATGTGGAGAACATGCCATCCTTCTCCCATGCCCAATGAATCGAGTCACGCCCTCCGGTCTGGATGTTTACCTCCTCCACCCTTTGCCACACTTCCAAGAATTGGTGCAACATGGGGCCCATGAGTTCCGGGCCAATGTCAATCACCAAGTATGGTTCGATAGAGCCTCCGAGACGGTGCATGTTGATCTAGTTTTCTTCGATACCTTCAGATACAGCAGTGGCGCCTCCTCAATCTGTAGACCCTCAAGACATCTATCCTCCAAAACAACATTTCCTTGCCATCACCCACCGTACCTCTTGTTGCCGTGCGGAATAGTGCCATTGATTCAGCCGGGACGGAGATTACAAACTCGGACCAAGGTCTTGAATGATCAGAGCACTGCATCCAGGTCCATCTTTCTAGCAAACCAGTGTTTAACCATAGTAGGTTTGGAATAGCAAGTTCGCCGACCCACTTGGGATGACACAACATGTCCCACGTGCTAGCACAATTGCCGCAGCACAGCTTCGACATATTTTTGTCATTGCCGCTAGAGTTTTGGGGGGTATAGTCATCGCAAGCATGGAATGTATAGGAAGTGCACAGAGCACCAAGACGATGAAGATCAGCTGGCCACGCTTTGGGAGCGTGGCCGCGTTCTAGTTGGTTAAGCAACCCGAGAACTGATCGACGAGATATTGAAATTGGGATGTTGTAGGCTTGCGAACCGTGAGCGGAAGGCCGAGGTACTTGCATGGAAACGAGGCACTTGCAATTCCCAGTGTATTGCAGACTGCCTCCAACTCCACGGATAGGTTGACTATGAGGCCTGAGGCTGCCCCAAATATCCTCAGGATCTCATGACATGCTCTTATCTCAAGTTCCTTGGGCTTTAAGAAAACCATGACGCCATCCGCGAACATGGACATTCTCTGGTGCATTCCTGATCCAGCCAACGGGCCAAATATGCCTCGAGAGGTTGCTTGCTTGAACATGTATTCTAGGTGCTCCATGAATAGGATGAAGAGCATAGGGGAGAGCAGGCTGCACTGCTGGAAGCCACAAGCATTGTTGATAGTATCTCCTGGTAATCCATTAACTGCTGTTTTTGTGGTAGAGGTGGCAAACAAACCGCAAATCCAAGCAATCCATCGCCTCCTGAAGCCCAACCGCGTCAGGACTTCCAAGAGAAAAGGCCATTGCACCGAATCGAAAGCCTTTGAGATGTCCAATTTGTGTAGCACCGTTGGATCCTTGAGGGCGTGTGGCCTACATGTCGTGCATTGTACGTGCATGAAGTTATCATGCAAAGGGCGGCCCCTCACAAAAGCACTCTAGTGGTTTCCCACCAGGAAGGGCAACTCCTCCGCCAGCCTAGTAGATAGGACTTTGTCAAATATCTTGATCGCACCGTGTATTAAGCTCACCGACCGGTTATCTTTTAGATCCACAGCACGATCCTTCTTGGGAAAAAGAGAGACCACCACTTTGTTAATTGTTGCCAAGCCCCACATATCTCTGCGGAAGAAGTGTTCCATTGCCCTCATGAAATCATCTTTGGTAATATGCCGACAGGTCGCATAAAAACGTCCCGTAAAACCGTCCGGTCCCGGTGCTTTGTCTATGGGCATTGCCTTGATGATCTTCTCCACTTCCTCCGGCAAAAAGGGCGCCCCTATGTCCAGCATGCTGCGTGTAGGTTGGTCCAACAACTCCAAGTTCAACGCATGCTCTTGTGGCAGGAGAGAGTCGAACAAGCTCGAGTAGTAAGCATCCACAACCTTTGTAATGTTCTCCTGGCTGGTGATAATCTCATCGTTGTGACGCAGGGTAAGGCATGGCGATAGAAGAAGCCCGTGTTGGCATCCCCCTCCTTGAGATGAAGGATTCAAAACCGTTGCCGTGCGATCGTCTGCTCCAGCGAGCTCAAACCCATGAGCTTCTTCTTGAGAAGTTTGCATAAACCATGCTCCTGGTCAGTGATGGTACATGACTCCGCTGCCACCTCGAGCCTGTGAATAACCTCGTGTGCGATTAAGTTATGCAACTTACTATTCCGACCCATCGATCGCTCCACCTTTGGAGTTTCTTTGCCGCGGTGCGCAACTTTAAGTCCAACACCTTGAAAGGATTTTAGATGATGGGACAGAGTGCCATGCTTCCTTCACCGTGTCGTAGAACCCCTCCGCTCTTGGCCAAAAGGACTCAAAACAAAATCTTCTACCCATATGAAAAACCACATCGAGGTCTAAGAGTAGTGGGCAATGGTCCAACATGGCAGAGGCAAATGCTGTGAGCAAGCAGGACGGGTGTAGATCCTCCCACGAGTTCGTGGTGATCTTTTACATGGTGGGGAGCCGCCATTCGTTGGTCCATGTGTATCGCCTCCCAATGAAGTATAGCTCCTTGAGCTCCAGGAAGTTCAACTTCGCTCGGAAGCGCGCTATCATCCGGCGATTGCTCAACTCTTTGTTCTTGTCCTCCGGGTTCATTAGAAGCTTAAAGTCACCCACCACTACAACTGTCCACGGTCCTGCGTGCACCTCTCATATATCTTGAAGCTCTAGTAAGAACTCCATTTTGTTGGCATCATTTTGTGGCCCGTAACGCCCGTGAGCCATCAAACCGGGGCCCCATGTGGCTCCACCAACACCGTTAGCGTGTTGGCAGTGGGTGGGTTCTAGCTAAAAACTAAAAACAACGACGTATGTGAAGAGAATCAAATACATCAAATGGTAAAGATACATAGTAGGTGTCAGCGTGTGTTGGCTGAAAGGACTCCGATAATTTTTTTACCAGTGCCCTAAAAAAGTGTTCCACGAAACACTGCTATATATATGGTGCTCCTGTGATGTGACCATATCTTACAAGGTTGTTCAAAGAAGCTGTTGCAGACGTAGGCAAATTTGCATGCTTAAAGATGTATACGTATGAATGACTCGATTGTAATCAAACTTCAGAGAAAGAAATAACAGGAAGTTGACAAATGGCGCGCACGTACCGTACCGTTGCGAGTAGGCGCCACATACAAGGGTCCGAGCACACTTGTCCAAGGACGGCTAACATCATCCACAGCCCACAAGCGTCTGCATCCTCCTGTTTTGACCCGCCACACGGCATCCTCGCTCCCATCCAATCAACCCATCCCAATTTCAAACCGCAGAGAAAATAATGGGCGGGCGTCACTTTCTCGTGCAGAGAGAAATCAACCGATCCTCGCAGATTTGCCTGGATACCAAAGAAGCCATGGAGCTGCCGTTCATCGGTTGATGTCTCAACTCAAGTCTGAACGCTGCATACGCCTCACACCGGCCGGGACAGTGCGTGGTTGCGACGGTACGACGTGGTTATAGCGCTTTGTAGGGCTGGTGAAGCAGCTAGCTGCACCATCCATATTCCCTACGCAATCCAGGATATTATTCCTCGCGCCGATTTCATTTCCCATTGATCAGTGGTTGTTATTCATCTCGTCAACTCAACGGCCGGTGTGTGTTTGTGTCTGTCTGTCAGTCTTTTCCCTCCAATCAAGAGCTAGAGCCATTTCAGGTCGTTTTCGGGCATGTACAATGGTTCTATCTTAGCAATGCCACGTAGGATAAATGATGAGGTGGATGAGAGAGAAATCATAAGAGAAGGCTTGTCTTCTCTTAATTAAGAGAATGCAAGAGATGATCTCTTAGCATAATATGTCTCACCACATTTTTAGGAATAACTAATTATTGATGATAAGGCTAAGAAATGATCCATTGTAGACATGTTTTTTTGCCATCCCTAAATTACATACAAGATTTAAGATAAGACTACCTTATCGACCATTGTACATGCCCTTCTGTGACTACGTCGCCTCGCCGGCTTTTCCGTTGCATGGTTCTATATATGTAACCACCACGGGTGCCCACCCGTATTCTCCTCCCCAGTTCTATATCCCTTTGCGCCAGCTACTTCCATCTGCCTCTTCCTGCTCAGAGAGCGAGGTACCATCTTGTTTCCGTTATCCATGTCCAGTATCACTTTTGTCCCGCTGTTGCCGGTAGAATTCAGCTAGTTCAGCAACTGGCAACTTGTTTATTTTTCGTTTTTCTTGCAGGGAATCATACCTGTGCGAAGGAGGATCCATCGATGGTGATGATGGGGCAGCTGGGGAGGCTGGTTGATGGGCTCAGGTCCAAGATGAGGGCCGGCGGCGGGAAGAAGGGGACGGGAAAGAAGGCTGCCGCGGCGGCATACGAGCAGATGGGGAAGACGGAGAGCATGAGGGTGGAGATCAAGAGTCGGCAGGCGCAGAAGCTCATCGCCAAGAACCTCGTCGCCGCCGACTCCATAGGCCGCAGGAGCAGGAACAAGCGCTTCTTCCTCGCCTTCTAACCGTCGGCGTTCTTCAAAAGGAAGAGCTGTGTCCTGTCCTAACATGTGAGCTTTAGATAGTTCTTCAAAAGGAGTAGTACTACGTACCGTTGCGTAGTGAATGTAAAGAAACCTCAAGAAAGCAACCGCATACAGCGGGAAGCTCTCTGTTACCACCTGTAACCACACATGCAGTACTATGATCTGTCTTACCCGTGAACTTGCTACTTAGCAATCTTGACATTAGAAGTGACGCGTTTCGTCATTAAATCACGAATTATAAATAGCTAAAAAGCTTTATTGCTATCTTTAGAGCTAATTCACATTGATGTAATGAAAGCGAAGGATCTACAACAATGACTCACAGAACGCCCTGAGTAATCGATCTGTTTCCCAAGTAGAATCTAGCGGAACCTTTCCTCTTTACCTTCCTTTTGGTTCGCACAACCAAAAAATTGATAAAAAAAAGGGATTATTTCAACAATTACATACAAAAGTCTCTTCGTCCCAAAATACTTGTCGGAGAAATGGATGTATGAAGACCTATTTAAATTGTTTCAGTCGTACAAAATGACTTTATGGACTCTCTCGAAACTGGATTTTGCCCTGCTTTATATAAAGCAACAACCAAAAAGTACACGACTGACGATGCGAGCTATCACCTTTTCTCTAAAAAGGTAGCCCTCATACAACACCGGTCCCTGAATAACCGGAGCACACAGAACACAAGCGACCATGCTACCGGAACAGTACAAATGAAGACGGAGTACAACGACACGCTAAGCCCTATAACACCTAAGCTCCATGACAACACCCTCAGGAGGGAGAACGGTGTTAAGCGTCACCGCTGCCGAGTCCAGGATGGACAAGGGTCTTCACCTGGAGCCCTGACACGAAAAGGAGCACCATGACAACGTCATTGGGAAGAGAGTGTCGTCCACGAGTGTCGTTGTCGTCGGCGACAAAGCTCGAAGCTTTTGCTCGGCAGCTCCCCCACGCGACCACGAGGTTTCCCGGACAAGCGTGACGAGACCAGATCCCAGGTTCGGATCGGGGCATCGCCATTGCCAAAGAAAGAGAGCACACCTGAGCCACCCGTCACTACACCTCTCACCACCCACACAACCAAGAGGGACAGCCACCACCACCACAATGGTGCCTCCTCGATAGTCAACCATGCGGACAACATCAGGAACCGCCACCCTCTGTCCACATCACCATGCATCACAACAGAAGGAAGAGTAAATGGTGTCTCCTTCCCTCCTATTCCGGCATCCATCACGGAATCCGGGTTGACACCTCCATGGTAGGAGGCATCCATGCATGCGTGCCAAGCCAGTCCCGGTGGACCGAGCAAAACACAACCCCATGACTACCGACGGTCGTCGCCGATCAAGCTCACACAACACCATGACTGGGACATTCAACGCCAATCTACCCGATAGAAAAGCAGTGTCCCGACCACCACCATGAATTACCGCACTCACGAGGAGAGGGACCTCACCGCCTGCGGGCGCCACCTGGGCTAAGCTCAATGTCACCTACTACGAGCAATCGCACCGACCTACCTAGGTTCCAAAACTGGCCCACTCGAGTGCGAGCCCTAGGGCATAGCCACCTCCCTCGCGGTTGTGGCAAGCTCGGCACCACGACCGACATGTGCCCAACTGTGCATGCCGCCGGCTCGATCCCAGGAGAAGGGAGACTACCGCCACCACATTGTGTCGTCTGCTAAAGCATAGCCGCTCGCGCTGTCGTTCCACCAGAGGACCGCACCACCAACTCCCTGACCGCCATCGGCCGCTGGTACACACGCTGCCATGACCGAGCACCGTCTGCATCCACAACCAACCAAGGCCGTAGCCGTCGGCTCGCGCTACCTGCGCCGATCGACCAAACACCCCGGATCTCCACCGAGCCGCCATGAGGGCGCACCCAGCTGAGCCAGACTGCACGACCCCTGTCCCCACTCCGTGCCTGCCCTGCCGCCACACCACTGCATGCCGGTCGACGCCCGCATGCCCTACGCCATGCACAACGTGCTCGTTAGGCGTCCGCGCCCCGTGTCGTGATCTGCCATGGAGGATAAAAGAGAGATCTCTGCCACCGCCGACGCCGACCAGGCTTTTCCCGACGGTGCCTCCTAGCGACGGCGAGGTGGAGGGGCCGAGGAAGGAGGGGGGGCTGGGTGGGTGTCGGCTAGGGTTCGCCCAACCTCTTGCAGGAGAGGCACGCGACGAACAAAGGGTTTCTCACCGCTCCTTTTCCGGTGACAACTTAAAAGACAGATGAGATGAGCCTAGGAGGCACTGCAACCAAATAACACATGAATAATTGTCTATTGGCTTTTTTTTATAAATTTTTTAATAGCCGGCTATAGCTTCATTATAGCTGTTTAAGATGGCTGTCGCTAAATGTCATTTATGTACAATTATACGGTAAAGTTATGCTGGTGTAAAGGGGTCGCGCTATTTGGCATAGCCCACTATTTAAAACTATGCTCTTTATGCACTGAGTGAACCAAATTGACTGCCACTTGCAGTCAGTGGACCAAATTGACTGGCAGCTGCAGTTTACTGTGGCCACAAAACTGAAGCGCATTAGTGCGGCTAGACGCCACCCGTTTCCATCAGTCATATTTGACTTTGCTCATGTATCAGTTGTGTCTGGTTTTTCTCTCATGTGGCTTATCCGTCGTCAGTCGCCACCGCCTCTCTTTGAAACAAGAAGCAAGCCACCATTATATGCTCCATATAGTCTACTTACTCACCTAATCCACTAATTCTGTGGGCTTACAGCCAAGGTAATGAGCCATTATACAGTCATGAAAACATACGAGAGGATTTGACCACAGCGACGCCACCGCAGTGTGACGCAACGTACGGTGCCGTACAGCCAGTAAACAATTCAAACTACGGATATGCTTTCCTCATCCTACGTTAGGTAAACATTATCAGTGCATTACGTGCATGATCTTATTAAGCCAAGATTGGAGTATATCATACTTCCTGTGTAGTGCCAAAAACGTTCTTATATTATGGAACGGAAAGAGTATCTTGCAGTATTTTTCAGAAGAATACTACCTTATTAAAAAAAAACTGGCCACATGCCTCCCTCTCTTCATCGAGAGGCGATGAGGAACACATGCGCCATGGCGTTCTTGATTAATTATGGATGCTAAATCAGACATTGCTTCCCTCGGAAGCAGACCCTGCTACCCTTAGGTAAGACAACAAATCCGCCATGTGCAAACTTGACTATGATCCACAATGATTATTTAATAGCCTTCTTTTGTCAAACTGTAATTAATTACATAATTCATAGCTTCGAATCTGGTTTCATTAACTGATCTAGTCGTGTTTAATGAGGGCATCAAGTACTCCTAGGATTTATATACTTCTAGTTTGGTTGCATTGCCCCGTCAGTTTGCCTGAACTGTTGGCGGCATTTCTTTTTTCCATACGCCTCCCAAATGAGAGTTCGGTTCCTCAACCCGTCCGCGCAAACGGACGTGATTTTTGTCCGCTTTTTACCTGTTTACATTGGTCGAGCGGACGCGTGTGTCTGGTTTTGATTTGGTCGATCAGTGCACCCAACTCGGCTGACGCATTAGTCCGCCTGGTTGGAATATTTAAATTTAGAACATGCAAATTAATAAAAGATTTAAATTAGCAGCCAAAATCCACTTCAAACATAATTAAACATTAATAAAAACGCCTAGAGGCCCTAGCCTGCAGCCCTAGGCGTCGTCTCAGAGTCAGAGCTTGTAGGTCGAAGAACACCGGCAGCTCAGCCCACGGGAATGCCCGTTGGTAAGCCGCCAACGCCGCCTCCTTCGGATTCTGCTGCATGATAATCCACAAGTATATGTGATCGGTTGTAACCTTTTGATAATTAAGAGTGTCAAACACAACGAGGAGGTAAATGTAGAATTAATATTCTCTGAAGTTCTATCGACCATCGATACAACCCTGCACACACCAACATTCGCTTTACCTAGAACAAGAAATAAAGCTACTTTACGTCAATAAAAAGATAGTTTTGCAAGATAAAAGTTAATTGTTTTAGTAGAGTTTGTGGAGAACAATGAGAAAAAGGTTTGTCCGTAGGTAATTGATAACCAGACCGATAATCATTATTATAGTTTTATACGAGGGAGAGGTTTATACTTTTCGTTCTTGGATCACATATACTTATGGTTAGAACTCTAGCAAGTATCCGCAACTATTAAAGATCATTAAGTAAAATCAACCATAGCATTAAGTGTAAAGTCTCCTTTAATCCCATACGAAACAACTCACTTACTCGGGGTTAGGTTTCTATGATTCCCGCAACCACTATAACTGAATTATGAACATATTGCAACACACTACAACGGTAATCCCACACGTTTGCGCGGAACGGAGGACACCATAGGACAACACCAAAATAAAAAATGCAACTCAAACTAATCATGATCACCAATCAACCCATAGAACATAATAAACTGTGACTATATTGGTTCTCGTGATTTTATTTTCATTTATAGTATAGAGTTGTTGGATGAAAATTTAAAGGAAGTTTTTTCTTTAGAAAAAGTGTTTTATTTCATTAGTTTCAATAGCTTATGAATATCAAATGTAATTCAGAAATCGATCTGACATGGGTTAATTTTGCCAAATAGTCAAAATCAAATGTAATTCGGGACTTGCTTATAACTCTTGGGTGGTGTGCGCCCCCTAGGTAATTATGAATCACTTGAGAGCCTTCTTCATCTGCGTATTGAAGGATTCAAAAGTTTGTGATGGCCCAAAGATTGTTTACTTTGTCAAGATCCAACCTTTAATGAGGCTTCTTGGTGCAGGCCATGGTGAAATATATTGATTGCGCTTGGCGGGCCACCTGATGGGTGAAGCAATAGGAGTCCTTGTGATCTTTGAACCATTTGATTTGAAGCATGCATCACCATGAAGTAGAATAGCACCAACTATATGAACCTCGGGAAAAATATCGTGAAGCTCATTGTGTTTGTATCCATTAAACTTAACTCCTTACTTTCATGCAAGTTTACATATTCCTCTACCATATTTTTGTAATTATTTTGTTAAAGTTTTTCTATGGAATTAAACAGTTCCAAATCTACGTGTCTTCTCAGCAAAGGCGTAGAACAGAGACATCCCAAACCTCTGCAATTGTAGTATTTTGTTGATTGCAATTACAAGCAACTCCCAAAATTGCACCTTGAGGGATCAATCCCCAAAACATATGCCATGCCAAAAGTTAACACTACAATCATTTCCAAATTTCCATCTGAAATAGCACTTAGAGGCAGACAAAGCCCATGTTAAGCCCTTCCAAAACGGAGAATATACACCAGGTTTAGACCAAAAAATATCCGGTTTAGGGGTCCCATATTTAAAATCTATAAGTTTTTGCCACCTCTTATCCCCAACAACATATCTATTCCCCCATGAAGGCAGCAAATCCAAGCTAAAATCTCACAAATTAGGAACACCGGATGTCGGTGTCAAAACCGGCGGATCTCGGGTAGGGGGTCCCAAGCAGTGAGTCTTAGGATCAATGGTAACAGGAGACAAGGGACACGATGTTTTACCCAGGTTCGGGCCCTCTTGATGGAGGTAAAACCCTACGTCCTGCTTGATTGATATTGATGATATGGGTAGTACAAGAGTTGATCTACCACGAGATCAGAGAGGCTAAACCCTAGAAGGTAGCCTATGGTATGATTGTTGTTGTATATGTGTCGACTAGCCTGGTCCTGGTTTATATAATGCACCAGAGGCCTAGGATAACAAGAGTCCTAGACGAATACGCCGGTGGGGGAGGAGTCCTTGTCTTGATCACCAAGTCTTGTGGAATCTTCCTTGTATGCGGCACCTGTCCGGACTGGCCCATGAGTATGCGGCCCTGGGGGTCCTCGGCCCAATCTAACCGATTGGGGGACGACGTGGTGAGTACCCCCTAGTCCAGGACACCGTCAGTAGCCCCCTGAACCGGTCTTCAAGTTAGGGACGCTCCTCGATTCTTTCGAACTGTTCTTCATCTTCGGTCGCCGGTCTTGAAAACTGGTTCAACAAATCTTCTCATCTTCGATCTTGAGGATCGCCGAAATGCATTCGACGAGTTTACACGTCGGGTATCCGAGGAGCCCCTTTAAGTTTCCGGCCTTTATCAATGCCTTGTTATTTTTATACCACACCTCGGGTTTGAAGTTGTTCCTGGGAGTCAGTGTCCTCTTGCGTCCGAGCTCCAACACCGGACTGCATTCGAGGTATCTTTTGCAGCCGAGCACTAACGCCGGACTGCTTCCCAGCTCCAACGTCGGACTATGTATCCGAGCTCCAACGCCGGACTGTATCCGAGCTCCAACGCCGGACTATATATCCGAGCTCCAACGCCGGACTTTATCCGAGGTGTCGTAAATCACCTTGGTTCAAAGAAGTTTGAAGGAGTTTAGCCGAGCTTAATACCGGAAATGCCCTCTATGGAGCCAGCCACTAGCGCCCGAGCTTTATGCCGGACTGCTTCTGAGGTGATGCACCACCCCGAATGTGGGCCGATTTTTGTCAATATTTTTTGTTGGTGCAATTTATTCTCTGCCGAGATACATAGCCAGTAGCCCTCAAGGTGGGTATTGGTCTAAAACCCGAGATGCACCTGAAGGATGACATAAGACCGCTGTCCCCAGTAACCGCTGAGACTCAGGTTGATTTGCAAAATCGGCCTGAGGATCAAGTCCTAGCTCGGCAGAATACTTCGGGACACAAAAAGCGGCGTGCTCAGTCCTCAAGACTCAGGTTGGGTGCGGCCGACCAACCTGAGGATCAAAATCTCCTCGGAAACTGTATTGCACTTAAAAGTTTCTGCATTGGACAGGCAATGCAGTAGCCCCCGAGACACTGGTCGGGTGGCCACACCAGATCAGGGGATCGATGTGCCCCTTTAATATTTGTAAATAATAAGCCCGAAGCCCAGTAGCCCCCGAGCCTTAATGCGGGCACGGGAGGCCGAATTAAGGATCGATATCCATAGTAAAATCACAAATTATGTGTAATGACTCTATGTATCCAAGTACTTTAAGTCATGAATGCTCGGATCCGCATTGTACAAATCTTTGTTGACCGACCATCGGCTTCCACCTCCTCGGCCAATAGCCGAGGAGTGTTTGTCCTACTTTATAAAGCCTTTATGAGGGCAAAGATTTACAACAAACAAGGCAATCTGGCCATAAGGTTGTATAAACAAAGGTACGCGGAGAGACATGCTATATTACTGTTTAACAGAAGAAATGTCTTCCAAAGAAAATAGTCCCGCTATCGGTTCCTTTCTTTGGGTTGTCATGCTAAGCATGATCATGAAACCTCAACTCCAATGTAAGAGCAAAATATCGAGGATTTAGTTTGGGAGGCCAGTTAATAGCCCCCGGTAGTGTTCGGCGACAGTCGAGGTAAAGCCGTAAACACTTCGGCCATTGTTATGAATGGCCCGTCATTTAATATAGTCATCGGATCGCTGACCAGTTTACGCCTATTGTGATAGTCAGTTTTCGGCTTTCTCCACTGAGGTGCTTGACCATGCGAGCTGGAAGCACAATCGCAGTGGTTCTCCCTTGGCACACCTAGCCGAACAAAGCGGAACGTAGGCGGCAAACACAGGAGCCGGGCAACCCAACTATTGACCGAAGACACAATTCGAAACCGATGCATATATATCAATATCTGAGAATGTTTTTGCCGAATCCCTAAAGGTGTCCGGCGTTGCACTGCGAGACTAATGCTGGAAACGCACAAATAGTTTAAAAGTGCCATAGGCTCGAAAAGCCAAAAAACTTATTCAAAAGTTTAATGTCCGAACTAGAACAAGTGTTCGGTGCCAATCTGAAAATTGGACTTTAGAAAAAAAGTGCTTCTGCCGTGCTTTAACATGACACATCCTATCTCAAGACTTCAAGCGGGTCAGCCTACGGCTTCAGTCTTCCATCCCGAAGGCGGAGTACTTCTCAATAGGCCAGTTTAGAAAACTAAACTCTAGCGGTTTTGAGAGAGAAACTAGGCTCCCCGGCTAGTGACCGCACACTCGTGTCGAGAAAAGGAGTGATAAATAATAATAAAAACTCTGCAGCGACTAAGAAGAAAAACACTTATTATAAAATGGCTCAAATAAACACAAGAGCCCCCAAGTGACTTGGGTAAAAGAATGATTTTATGTACCGAAGTACGTATATCATATCTATGTTCAACCGAACTTTAAACGCGTCTTAACCGACCGTCGGCTTCTCCCTCTTCGGTCAAGGGCAAAAAGTGTTATGTACTCCATCTGTCGAGAATATCGACGGTGTTTCCAATAACCAGGCAATCAGGCCATAAGGCTGTAACAGACAAAGCGCGCTCAGGGAACTTATGCTATATTACTGCAAAGAGTAAGAAGCATCTTCGAAGAAAATAGTACCCCCACTGATACCTTTCTTCGGTGCTCATTGTTATTATGAGACTTGTGCAATAGATTTTTTGTACTCATGAGTTCCGTTGTGTGCCGACCATGATTGAAAACTATAAGAGCGCTAGCTTTCGGCTTCACCCAGTCTGAGGTCCGGCTCGGGCGACCCGATCGTGACAATCACAGAGGTGCTCCCTTTACTCCCTAGCCGAACAATCGGGAACGTAGGGGTAAACACAGGAGCGAGGCAACCCAGCTTACAAATCGCTTAAGTCAATATGGTGCATATTGTGGCGTAATACACGAACAAGGAACGAAGCCGTACAAGTATAATCATATGCAACAGGAAAAGCTTCATAAAGGAAGCCCCCAAGTGAACGGGGTATTTGAATTTATGCGTCACAAACAAAGTTTGCACAAGGAAAAAAATTTACAAGCAACTTTTTTCCAAAAAAGTATAACGCTTGGTCGAACCGAACACAAGTTAGAAAGCTTTGAGCATGAAAGCGACTTAGATGGTTAATGTGTTCGCCGTCCGGGCTTGATGCGGGACAAGGTTCTATCCCCCAAGCCGGTCCCGAGGTGGCGGAGCGGAGAGCTCGACACGCCGAAGTGGTGACATAGCACGGTCGATGCAGACCGGCAGAGTGACGCCGAAGTCCCCGGATCATCTTCCTGTGCACAAAAATAGTGCAAACGGGAGATAATAGTAATAATGATAATTAAAAAAATCGTTGCATAATAAATAATTTATGAAAAGTGAGTAATAAAAGAAATATGGCCTGGTGTAGGGCGTCGGCGTGATGCGATGAACGTGTGGCAAAGCCTTAATTTACAGGTCGGTCCGAGCTCCGGATGCGGCGTTCGCCGGACTATGTACGGAGACTGACCGAACCACCATGCGACTGTCGTTAATGCGGCCACCATTTGATAGACCTGTGTACATATGATGGACAAACCAGAGTAATAATTCCTTGGAAAAAATGAACCCAAGCAAGCAAAAAATATTAGGGATTGATAGCACCTGGTTTATTTGTTGTAGCAATCCGAAGGAAGGTGATTCTCAAAATTGGGACTCGCTCCGCACACCCATTGCCTGATGGGTGATAAAACAACGGCATGGCAATGCTGGTAAAGGTTGGCTCGCCGAGGCAAAGCCCTCGGCCCAGCTAACGTGACGGAGTTGGTCGGCTAGTGACGCCGAAGTGTCCGGAGTAGGTTGATGAAGAGATGGCGAAGCCCCCGGTCCAGCCGAGATGTCGAAGTAGGTCGGCGTGATGGGCACCAGCTTGAAGAAGCGATAGTGCGGCTCTGTCGATGCAGGTCGTGACGTGGTCGATGCCGTCTTGATGAAGCAACCGTGCGGCGATGCCGGTATGCCCGCTCTGTGTAATCCGTGGGGCGGCGATGTTGGTGATGATTTATCCTTCGCGATGCCGGACTCTTGCTCGGCTTGCCGAGATGATGATCCGAAGAAGTTGAGCTCGGCTCAACAAAGTGACGCCGTGTCTTAGCGCAGGTCGGCGGCCGTGGAGTAATATTGCCGGACTGGTTTGACACCAGCATGATGTTGAAGATCATGTTCAAAAGATCTTAAAGTTAGTGGGATGTGTTCGGAAACAAAACGCAATACCCCATACAAAAACTTCCTTCAAAAGGGATGTCCGAAATCCCGTTCATAGAAAAGATGAACTCGGGTCGGATTCGTTTTCGCGCAGAAAACAGATCCGAAAAGTGATGCACTAATCGGAAGTTTCCCGGAGTTTGGACGGTCGGATCGAGCTGAAATTTTGAGAGGTGGTAGGCACAGGAATTCCTCAGCCGATCAACCGTTGGATCTTCCAAAGGATGTCCGAGCTAGAAGCCGGACACCACGCCCTAAACACATCCAAATTCCTGTTCAGATTTGACAGGGCTCCGGTATATCGTGGATTGCGAGAGATTCCTCCATCGGAACTCGATGAAATTTTCCAGGGTTGTTGTAGACTCAATTCCGCACAATTCCACCAAAGCGATCGTCAAAGCGATACTCGAGGAGGTGGTGGCAGCAGATACAAGTTCGCTGTCCAGAAAAACAGCACGGTCGCTTAAGGGCAATGTTGACGTTGAGCCCCGAGCTCCATGGATGATTCCTCCGTGATCTTGATAGAGATCGGAGTTGATGTTTGATGAAGTCCCTCGTCCGAACATGGTAATCCGAACACGGGGCACAATTCTTGGTCGAACCAAGGTGACCAGTCGAGCTGGTGACGAAGATGCCGAAGTCGCAGTTGATCTGCAGGCGAGCCATCGATCCTTTTGTCGATCACACAGCGGAACTCTAAATGAAAGCACCAATGTCGGTGTCAAAACCGATGGATCTCGGGTAGGGGGTCCCAAGCAGTGCGTCTTAGGATCAATGGTAACAGGAGACAAGGGACATGATGTTTTACCCAGGTTCGGGCCCTCTTGATGGAGGTAAAACCCTACGTCCTGCTTGATTGATATTGATGATATGGGTAGTACAAGAGTTGATCTACCACGAGATCAGAGAGGCTAAACCCTAGAAGCTAGCCTATGGTATGATTGTTGTTGTATATGTGTCGACTAGCCTGGCCCTGGTTTATATAATGCACCAGAGGCCTAGGATAACAAGAGTCCTAGCCGAATACGCCGGTGGGGGAGGAGTCCTTGTCTTGATCACCAAGTCTTGTAGAATCTTCCTTGTATGCGGCACCTGCCCGGACTGGCCCATGAGTATGCGGCCCTGGGGGTCCTCGGCCCAATCTAACCGATTGAGGGACAACGTGGTGAGTACCCCCTAGTCCAGGACACCGTCACCGGACCACAAACTTTTTTCTTGCCACAAGGCCCCAATGGTCTACATGTTTTATAATCATCTCCAAGGTTACCTCAGAAGAAGTGAGCCATTTGACAAAAATAGCATTCACGGCCCATTTAGGAAACATGATAAGGGACATTAGAGAAACAGGGATGCTATCCACACAAGTGTAAAGTAAAATCAACTTCCCTTTAAAATGAAGGTATTTTACTGTCCAGGCAGATATTGTTTTTGATAATTTTCTCAATGATAGGCTGAATATCATCTCTCTCTCTCTCTCTCTCTCTCTCTCTCTCTCTCTCTCTCTCCTTAGTTTATTATACTGCAATGGCACACCTGGGTATTTAAGAATAAAAGAACCAATTTTACAAACAAAAAAAACTTGTGCAAACTCATTGATTTCATAATCATCAACAATAATAGACAAATGATCACACTTATGGAAAATTGATTTTTAAGCCAGACAAAGCCTCAAAACAAGCCAATATCCATTTAAGATTTCTAGCATACTTTGAATTTTTTTGCAAGATAAGTATGCCATACATCGGCCAACTCCACCTCCTCCTAGTGGACCAGAACGTTGCGTTCACGCCCTCCTCTCACCAATCGACGTTGTGCTTGGCCGGGTCACTGCCATGCAGCCCAGTGTGCTCACGGTCATGGTGCAGGAGACAGACCACAACAATCTAGGCTAATGGGGCAACTTAGCAACACACTCTTCTACTAAGGAATCATTTTCGACTTGATGGAGGCCGATTCAGTGATCCATGGTGGCACTACTAGCAATGGAACCGGCGCAGAAGCATACATTTAGAGGTAGATCTTCGACATCATGTGCATCGAGGGCAACGCCCGCTCAAAGCACCATGAGCCACTGGCAGGATTGGCTCTTGCACAAGGTTCTGAAACAGGTGCCGCTAGTGCCGAGTGCGGCCTATAAGGCGGGCATGTTGCCCTGTATTCTCTGACGTTAGGTTCCGCATCCAGGAGACAGGCGGATGCCTCTTGCTCGCATCAAGAGAAGATATATCGGCATCTTATCAGGATAGAAGGTAAGCCGGGTTGGGTGAGAAGACAAAAATAGTATACCGAGGCCTAGTCCCTTCTATGTGTCCCAAACACAAGTTATGTATATCAATATCCCATTTACATGTCAACTATGGTGGCAAATAGCATACACACTCTAAGATTTTTTGGCAGAAAAGTGAGGGAGGTTTCGAAGATTTGAAGTGCAATGACAAAAATGAGAAAGAAAGTAATTCTTAGGGATATTGCATGGACATCAGTGGCTATGTTATGTGGGAAAATTTGGCGAATTTGTCAATCTATTGTCTCTTCCCCCATGAAGCCAGCAAATGTTAAAATCTCTCAAATTAGGAACACCTAGGCCACCAAAAAAATCCTAACTACAAGGCCCCAATGGGCCAAATGATATTTATATAAACATCTCGTAGGTTACTGTTGGAAATATGCCCTAGAGGCAATAATAAATAGGTTATTATCATATTTCCTTGTTCATGATAAATGTTTATTATTCATGCTAGAATTGTATTGACCGGAAACTTAAATACATATGTGGATACATAAACAACACAGTGTCCCTAGTGAGCCTCTACTAGACTAGCTCGTTGATCAAATATGGTTAAGGTTTCCTAACCATAGACATCAGTTGTCATTTGATAATGGGATCACATCATTAGGAGAATGATATGATGGACAAGACCCAACGTAAGCTTAGCATCAGATCGTTTAGTTTATTTGCTACAGCTTTTTTCATGCCAAGTATATGTTCCTTAAACCATGAGATCATGTAACTCCCTGACACCGGAGGAATATTGTGTATCCAAACATCACTTCGTAATTGGGTGATCATAAAGGTGCTCTACAGGTATCTCTGAAGATATCTGTTGGGTTGGCATGGATCAAGACTGGGATTTGTCACTCCGTACGATGGAGAGATATCTCTGGGCCCTCTCGGTAATACAACATCTTAAAGAGCTTCCAAGCAATGTGACTAACGAGTTAGTCACGAGATCTTGTATTACGGAACGAGTAAAAAGACTTGCCGGTAGTGAGATTGAACTAGGTATGGAGATACTGACGATCGAATCTCGGGCAAGTAACATATCGCCGGACAAAGGGAATTACATACGGGATTAACTGAATCCTTGACATCATGGTTCAACCGATAAAAGATCTTCATGGAATATGTAGGAATCAATATGGGCATCTAGGTCCCGCTATTGGTTATTGACTGGAGAGGTGTCTCGGTCATGACTACATGATTCCCGAACCCGCAGGGTCACACACTTAATGTTCGTTGACGCTAGAGTAGTATTGGGATATTTGATGATTGGTAACTGAATGGTTTTTGGAGTCATGGATGAGATCCCGGACGTCACGAGGAGTCTTGGAATGGTTGAGAGGTAAATATCTATATATAGGAAGTCATATTTTGGGTTCCGGAAAAGATGCAGTTTTTTCGGTATTGTACCGTGAAGCTTCTAGAAGGCTTCGGAGGATTCCGGAGGGGTCCGAAAGTCCACAAGAAGGTCCACCACGACCCAAGGGCTAGCATGGGCTGAGAGGGAGGTGCCTTGGCCTTATTGGGCTAGGCGCACAAGCCCTCAAAAGCCCATGTGGTTAGGGAAGGGAAAAAAGGAGGAGTCCTAGTAGGAATAAGATTGGACTTGGAGTCCAAGTCCTCTTCCCCTTGGTTGCGCCCTAGGGCTTGGAGGGGTTGTTCCCCATGCCCCTCCACCTATATATCGAGGGGAGGGGGCGCACCAAGAGCACACACCAAGCCCTTGGCGCCCCTCTCTCTCCCGTTACTCCGTAATTCCTCCGTCCTTGTTCTAGTAGCGCTTGGCGAAGCCCTGCTGAACTAGCTCCACCACCACCATCACCACCACGCCGTCGTGCTGGTTGTGATCCCATCTACTTCTCCACCTTTCTCTTTCTGGATCAAGGAGGAGGAGACATCATCGAGTCGCACGTGTGCTAAACTCGAATGTGTTGTCCGTTCGGCACTAGACCGGTTGGATCGTGATCAGATCGCGAAGAGTACAACTACATCAACCGTGTTATATACGCTTTCGCTTTCGGTATATGAGGGTACGTAGACAAACTCTCCCCTCTAGTTTCTATCCTTCTCCTAGATAGATCTTGTTCGTATGAAATTTTTTGAGTTCCATGCTTCGTTCCCCATTAGTAGCATCATGAGCTAGGTCTATGCGTAGATGTATATGCACGAGTAGAACACAAAGAGTTATGGGCGTTGATGCTCAAATTGCTTACCTCTCTTGTCTTATTTGGATTCGGCGATATTGTGGGATGAAGCGGCCTGGGCCAACCTTACTTGTCACGCACAAGAGACCGGTTCAACCGACAGACATGCAACTTGTTTTGCATAAGGTGGCTAGCGGGTGTCTGTCTCTCCTACTTTAGTTGAATCTAATTTGACGAAGGCGGTCCTTGTAGAAGGTTAAAAGGCAACTTGACTATCACCGTTGTGGCTTTACGTATGTAAGAAAGGTTCTTACTAGTTGCCCATAGCAGCCACATAAAATTTGCAACAACAAAATAGAGGACATCTAACTTGTTTTTGCACGGCATGTTGTGATGTGGTATGACCAAAACGTGATGTGATATATGTTGATGTATGAGATGATCATGTTTTGTAATAGGTTCACGACTTGCATGTCAATGAGTACGGCAACCGGCAGGAGCCATAGGGTTGTCTTTAATTCATTAATCACCATGTAATTGCTTTACTTTATCGCTATACGTTAGCAATAGTTTGTAGAAGCAATAGTTGGCGGAGACGACCACGTGAAGACATGATGATGGAGATCATTGTGTCATGCCGGTGACGATGGAGATCATGCTAGTGCTTTGTACATGGAGATCAAAGGTACGAGATGATAATGGCCATATCATGTCACATATTGATTGCATGTGATGTTTATCCTTTTTATGCATCTTATTTGCTTAGAATGATGGTAGCATTATAAGATGATCCCTTCCCATAATTTCGAGAAATTGTGTTCTCCCTGAGTATGCTCCGTTGCAGAAGTTCGTCGTTTCGAAGTACATCGTGATGATCGGGTGTGATAGACTCTACGTTCGCATACAACGGGTGTAAGCCAGTTTCACACATGTAGAATAGTTGGGTTAAACTTGACGAGCCTAGCATGTACTGACATGGCCTCGGAACACAGGAGACCAAAAGGTCAAACATGAGCCATATAGTAGATATGATCAACATGAAGATGTTCACCATTGATGACTACCCCATCTCACGTGATGATCGGACATGGGTTAGTTGATTTGGATCATGTGTCACTTAGACACCCTGAGGGATGTTGATTTAAGTGGGAGTTCATTAGTAATTTTATTAATTGAACTAAATTATCATGAACTTAGCTTAATTGTCTTTGCAAAATTTGTGTTGTAGATTAATGGCCTGCGTTGTAGTTCCCCTGAATTTTAATGCGTTCCTAGAGAAAGCTAAGTTGAAAGATGATGGAAACAACTATGCGGACTGGGTCCGTAACTTGAGGATTATCCTCATTGCTGCACAGAAGGCTTATGTCCCTTGATGCACCGCTAGGTGATGCACCCCCTCCAGCGTCGTCTGTGGATGTTGTGAACATCTGGCAGACACGTTCTGATGACTACTCGATAGTTTAGTGCATCATGTTTTACGGCTTAGAACCGGGGCTCCAAAGACGTTTTGAGCACCACGAAGCATATGAGATGTTCCAGGAGCTGAAATTGGTATTTCAAGTTGATGCCCTGGTCGAGAGGTATGACATCTCCAACAAGTTCTTTAGTTGTAAAATGGAGGAAAACAGTTCTGTTAGTGAGCATATACTCAGAATGCCTGGGTTGCACAACCGCTTGACTTAGTTGGGAGTTAATATTCTAGATGACTCAGTTATTGACAGAATTCTCCAATCACTTCCACCAAGCTATAAGGGCTTTGTGATGAACTATAATATGCAAGGGATGGAGAAAACACTTCCCGAGCTCTTAGCAATGCTTAAGGCAATGGAGGTAGAAATCTAGAAGGGGCATCAAGTGTTGATGGATAAAAATACCACTAGTTTCAAGAAAGGCAAGGGAAAGAAAGGGAACTTCAAGAAGAACGGTAAAGCAGTTGCCGCTCCTGTGAAGAAACCCAAGGCTGGACCCAAACCTGAGACTAAGTGCTTCTACTGCAAGGGAAATGGTCACTAGAAGCGGAACTTCCCCAAGTACTTGGCAGATAAGAAGGCTGGCAACATCAGCAAAGGTATATTTGATATATATGTAAATTGATATGTACCTTACTAGTGCTCGTAGTAGCGCCTGAGTTTTGATACTGGTTCGATTGCTCATATTTGTAACTCGAAACAGGAGCTGCGGAATAAATGAAGACTGGCTAAGGACAATGTGACGATGCATGTCGAAAATAGTTCTAAGGTTGATGTGATCGCCGTCGGCACGCTACCTATACATCTACCTTCGTGATTAGTTTTAAACATAAATAATTGTTATTTGGTGCCTGCGTTGAGCATGAACATTATATCTAGATCTTGTTTATTGTGAGACGGATATTCATTTAAGTCAGAGAATAACGGTTGTCCTATTTATATGAGTAATATCTTTTATGGTCATGCACCCCTTGTGAATGGTTTATTCTTGTTGAGTCTCGATCGTAGTGATACACATATTCATAATATTGATGCCAAAAGATGCAAAGTTAAAAATGAGGGTACCACATATTTGTGGCATTGCCGCTTAGGTCATATTGGTGTAAAGCGCATGAAGAAACTCCATGTTGATGGACTTTTGGAATCTCTTTATTATGAACCATCTGAGACATGTGAACCATGCCTCATGGGCAAGATGACTAAAACCCCATTCTCCGGAACAATGGAGCGAGCTAGTGACTTATTAGAAATAATACATACTAATGTATGTGGTCCGATGAGTGATGAAGCACGCGGTGGATGTTGTTATTTTCTTACTTTCACAAATGATTTGAGTAAATATGGGTATATTTACTTAATGAAACACAAGTCTGAAACATTTGAAAAGTTCAAGAAATTTCAGAGTGAAGTGGAAAATCATCATAACAAAAAAAATAAAGTTTCCACCATCTAATCGTGGAGGTGAATATTTGAGTTACAAGTTTGGTATGCATTTAAAACAATGTGGAATTGTTTCAGAGCTCACGCCACCTGGAACACCATAGCATAATGTTGTGTCCGAACGCCATAATCGTACTCTATTGGATATGGTGCGTTCTATGATGTCTCTTACCGATTTGCCACTTTCATTTTGAGGTTGTGCATTAGAGGCAGCCGCATTCACTTTAAATAGGGCACCATCTAAATCCGTTGAGACGACACCGTATGAGTTGTGGTTTGGCAAGAAACCTAAGCTATCGTTTCTTAATGTTTGGGGATGCGGCGCTTATGTCAAGAGGCTTCAGCCTGAGAAGCTCGAACCCAAAGCGGAGAAGTGTGTCTTCGTAGGATACCCTAAAGAGATCATTGGGTATACCTTCTACCACATATCCGAGGGAAAGATCTTTGTTTCCAAGAACGGGTCCTTTCTAGAGAAGGAGTTTCTCTCGAAAGAAGTGAGTGGGAGGAAAGTAGAACTTGATGAGGTAATTGTACCTTCTCTCGAATTGGAAAGTAGCACATCAAAGAAAGCAGTTCTCGTGATGCCTACACCAAATGAAGAGGAAGCTAATGATGATGATCATGAAACTTCGGATCAAGTTACTACTAAACTTCGTAGGTCGACCAGGGTACGTTCTGCACTAGAGTGTTATGGTAATCCGGTCCTGGAAGTCACGTTGTTAGACAACGGCGAACCAACAAACTATGATGAGCCTGGATTCCAACAAATGGCTTGAGGCCATGAAATCCGAGATAGGATCCATGTATGAGAACAAAGTATGGACTTTAGTGGACTTGCCCGATGATCGGCAAGCCATTGAGAATAAATGGATCTTTAAGAAGAAGACTGACATTGATGGTAATGTCACCGTCTATAAAGCTCGATTTGTCACAAAAGGTTTCCGACAAGTTCAAGGGGTTGAATACGATGAGACTTTCTCACCCGTAGTGATCCTTAAGTCTGTTAGAATTATGTTAGCTATAGCCGCATTTTATGATTATGAGATCTGGCAAATAGACGTCAAAACTGCATTCCTTAACGGGTTTCTTAAGGAAGAGTTGTATATGATGCAACTAGAAGGTTTTGTCGATCCTAAGGATGTTGACAAAGTATGCAAGCTCTAACAATCCATCTATGAACTGTTGCAAGCATCTCGGAGTTGGAATATTCGCTTTGATGAAGTGAACAAAGCTTTTGGTTTTATGCAATCTTACAGAGAAGCTTGTATTTACAGGAAAGTGAGTGGGAGCTCTGTAGCATTTCTAACATTATATGACATATTTTTGAGTGGAAATGATATTGAATTTCTGGAAAGCATAAAAGGATATTTGGATAAGAGTTTTTCAATGAAAGACCTCAGTGAAGCTGCTAATATATCAGGCATCAAAATCTATAGAGATAGATCAAGACGCGTAATACGACTTTCAAAAAGTACATACCTTGACAAAGTTTTGAAGAAGTTCAAAATGGATCAGTCAAAGAAAGGGTTCTTGCCTGTATTGCAAGGTGTGAAGTTGAGTAAGACTCAGAGCCCGACCACGGTAGAAGAAAGAGAAAGGATGAAAGTCATTCATATGCCTCAGCCATAGGCTCTATAATGTATGTCATGCCGTGTACCAGACCAGATGTGTGCCTTGCCATAAGTCTGGCAGGGAGGTACCAAAGTGATCCAGGAGTAGATCACTGGACAGCGGTCAAGAATATCCTGAAGTACCTGAAAAGGACTAAGGACATGTTTCTCGTTTATGGAGGTGACGAAGAGCTCGTCGTAAAGGGTTACGTCGATGCTAGTTTTGACACAGACCCAGATGACTCTAAGTCTTAAACTGGATACGTATTTATATTACATGGTGGAACGGTCAGTTGGTGCAGTTCTAAGCAGAGTGTCGTGGCGGGATCTACATGTGAAGCGGAGTATATAGTTGCTTCGGAAGCAGCGCAAGAAGGATTCTGGATGAAGGAGTTCATATCCGATCTGGATGTAATACCTAGTGCACCGGATCCAATGACTATCTTTTGTGACAACACTGGAGCTATGAAATTGCCAACAGGAGCCCAGGTTTCACAAGAGAACCAAGCACATCAAGCGCGGCTTCAACTCCATTGGTAATTATGTTAAGGATGGAGACATAGAACTTTGCAAAGTACATACGGATCTAAATGTGGCAGACTCGTTGACTAAACCTCTTCCGCAGGGAAAACATGATTAGCACCAAGACTCCATGGGTGTTAGATTCATAACTATCTAACTAGATTATTGACTCTAGTGCAAGCGAGAGTCTGTTGGAAATATGCCCTAGAGGCAATAATAAATTGGTTATTATCATATTTCGTTATTCATGATAAATGTTTATTATTCATGCTAGAATTGTATTGACCGGAAACTTAAATACATGTGTGAATACATAGACAACACAGTATCCCTAGTGAGCCTCTACTAGACTAGCTCGTTGATCAAAGATGGTTAAGGTTTCCTAACCATATATATGAGTTGTCATTTGATAATGGGACCACATCATTAGGAGAATGATGTGATGGACAAGACCCAACCGTAAGCTTAGCATCAGATCGTTTAGTTTATTTGCTATAGCTTTCTTCATGTCAAGTATTTGTTCCTTAAACCATCAGATCGTGCAACTCCCTGACACCAGAGGAATACTTAGTGTGTAACCAAACGTCACTTCGTAACTGGGTGATCATAAAGGTGCTCTACAGGTATCTCCGAAGGTATATGTTGGGTTGGCATGGATCAATACTGAGATTTGTCACTGAAAGATCGAGGATGTCGCCTAGAGGGGGGATGAATAGGCGCTTTAAAATAATTACGATTTAGGCTTGAACAAATGCAGAATAAACCTAGCGGTTAATTTGTCAATCACAAAACCTAAAACAACTAGACTCACCTATGTGCACCAACAACTTATGCTAAGCAAGATAAGCAACTTTGTGATAGCAAGATATATGACAAAGAACAATATGGCTATCACAAAGTAAAGTGCATAAGTAAAGGGCTCGGGTAAGAGATAACCGAGGCATGCGGAGACAATGATGTATCCCGAAGTTCACACCCTTGCGGATGCTAATCTCCGTTTGGAGCGGTGTGGAGGCACAATGCTCCCCAAGAAGCCACTAGGGCCACTGTAATCTTCTCACGCCCTCGCACAATGCAAGATGCCGTGATTCCACTAAGGGACCCTTGAGGGCAGTCACCAAACCCGTACAAATGGCGACCCTTGGGGGTGGTCACTGAACCCGTACACTTTGGCAACCCTTGGGGGCGGTCACCGGTACCCATCAGATTGCTCGGGGTGATCTCCACAACCTAATTGGAGACCCCGACGCTTGGCCGGAGCTTTACACCACAATGATTGAGCTCCAACCAACACCAACCGTCTAGGGCGCCAAGGCACCCAAGAGGAACAAGCTCTAGGGTGTCCAAACACCCAAGAGTAACAAGCTCAAGGGTACCAAGCACCCAAGAGTAATAAGCTTCTCAACTTGTAACTTCCACGTATCACGTGGAGAACTCAAACCGATGCACCCACTAGTGCAGAACCGGGCATTAGCACCGGTTCGTAAGGCCCTGTAGTGCCGGTTACATAACCGACACTAAATTGTGGTCACTAAAGGCCCCCCTTTAGTACCGGTTCAGCATGAACCGGTGCTAAAGGGCAACCACGTGGCACGAGCCAGCTCCGGGGGCCTGGAGCCCTTTAGTACCGGTTGGTAAGACCAACCGGTACTATAAGGTTTGGGGGGGGGGTTAGTTTTATGATTTCGTTTTCATTTAATTTTGTGTTTCCATTTTAATTCTTTTTCGTTTGCTGGTATTTTACGGTACTACACATTATACACGTTATGCATATATATATATATATATATATATATATATAAATAGAATTTCTAGTAGAACCAATCATGCATATATATATCATCAATGTCTCACAAACCACCATATTAATTAATTCACACATACACACATGTATAGCTATATACAATTTCTCCTACATATGAATGTTGCCTTCGGAGCCAGTGGCATTAGCCTAATTGGTGCCTTCGGAGCACGATGACAATGGAAGTGGTTTTCATGGGGGCGCTAGCGGGTAATAGAATTCTCCCTTCGGATTTATGACCTGGTCGAGCAAAAATCCCGCTATTTCCTCTTGAAGTGCTTCTACGCACTCCGTTTCTATGAGCTTCTCCCGCACCTCTTTGAACTGTTAAGAAGGAGATCAATATGCATGTGTATTAGTTGTGTGACTAGATATCGATAATGGTGTAAAAATTGTGAATAGTGTTCTGACAAGCGTACCCATTCCTGTCTTTGAGATCTGCTCCTTTCGGGCGCCATCATGCGAATGTTCTCGCAAACGCAGAATGCACACAGATCAGTCCCCTGCGCCTGCTTCAGGGCCTTTACGAGAATGGAATTTGATTAGATAAAAATTAATCAAGCATGATAATTAAAGAGATGGCAGCTAGCTAGCTAGCTAGTACTACTTAATTGCTTACCTTGGGTCGAAACCATTTAAGCTTTTTTTCCATTCGCCGGGCGTGACGGCGATGAACCTTGCCCAAGCCCTGCCCGCCGACAAAGAAAATGAATAAAGGGGTTATTAAATAGTTCATATCATGAAATGACGAACTAAATAGGCCAAGATATATAGTTAATAATGATTGAAATTACCTGTTGACTATCCCATACAAGATGTTCTAGTCAGTTTTTTCTGAGATTAGTGAGTCCAGTACTTCAACTGTTCCGGCATCAACTTTAATGATACACAAGACCCAGTGAAATCTGCATGCACACACGTTTGCATGTCTTAATTAAGCGGGCATATGTAAGCAAAAACATGTAGCTAGCTAGTAGGCAAAAACAGAGAATTTGTAGTACAAGACAGTGTGACTCACTGGAAGTTGTAAGGAAGTAGTATATCTTCATTGTATTTGAGGCGCTTCAAGAACTCTAGCATGCTGTCCTCTATGTTCTTTTGCTGACATTCATTTATCTTCCATGTGTATTCATTAACGGTGTTTGGGTCAATGAACCCAATGCCAAAGCGTCCACCTTTTCTCATTTCATATATCTTCATCCTGCATAATACCACAGAAAAGAATATAGTGAGGATAATTACAGGTAATGATTGATCAAAAGGATCACTACAGCTAGCTTGAGACTTAAATTATAGAAAGAAATCACTTACAGACAATAGCAACTGACGATAGATTTGTCGAGTGCGTCTTGATTGTATAACTGAAACAGTTCTAAATAATCAACGGACACAGCTTTCTCATGGAAGTAATGGTCCTGCTTGACATTCACCATGAGGGACAATCGATCTGAAATCTTGGTAATGTTCATGTACCATTGATGCAATTCATACATTCTCGTTGGGAGGTTCTTGACCTTGTCTGGCGCGACCAAAGGTTGGCCCCGGACATATTTCCGTTTTATTTCATCCTCTCTAAGCAAAGGCATGGGCTCGATCTCGAGGAGTTGTCCAACAGTGATGTTGAGAACTTCAGCCTGCATTATATGCTCCTCCGTTATTACCACATTGCCCATCTCGGGAACATGCACTGTTTGCCCACAATAATATTGGGCGCGCGTACTGTCACCTGTTGTTGGCACAACAAGCGAGGGGATCGATTGCGCCGCCTGTTCTCCCAGCTGGGGAATGGTTTTCCCGCATTTTTTGGCAGCTGCTTCTTCTTTGCTCAATCCCGATGTAGACGTGCTCGCCTCCCTTTGTAGACGTGCTCGATTTAACTTCCTGATGTGGCGCTCATAGTCTGTGTCAACAGGCTTGGGAGCTGGTGGTTGAGCCATACGAATGAAGTGGTCAATCGTTTCCTCAGGCACTTTCTCCCTTGGCGACGGTGGCGGTTTCGGTGCAAAATGGGCTTCCACCTCGGCCTTCGATATGGCTGTGATTTCCTCCTCGGACCTGTCATAAGACCTCTGCGGAAGAGGCTTGAGGCTTGGACCATATTTATATCGCTTGCCTCCGCCTGTACTTCCTGTACTACCTCGACTCGTACCGCTACGCACCATAGCTGTGGGGTGTCTCTTCTGTGATTGCTGAGGCGGCGGAGACGGCTGACGGGGCTGAGTTGGACGAGGAGGAGTGGCCTGAGGTTGTGCCGGACTTGGAGGAGGAGTGGACGTCTGATGCTGTGGCGGACTTGGAGGAGGAGGATTGTCCTGACACTTTGTCGGACTTGGAGGAGGAGGAGTGGCCTGACACTTTGCCAGACTTGGTGGACTTGCAGGAGCGGGAGTCTGCTGACTCGGTGGCGGACTTCGACGATGACTCGGCTGACGCGGTGTCGGTGGCCTTCGAAAGATGATGCAATCCTTTTTCCATAGGATGATACGATGTTTGGCCTATCCGAGAAAGCGCTCGCCGTCACCTCCAGCAATGTCAAGCTGTAGCCCCGAATATGGTGGGTCCACCACCTCATCAACCAAGACACGAGCATAGCCCGCTGGAATCGGGTTGCAATGGAAGGTTGCCTCGGGGGGATTTGTGAAAGCAAAGCCGTCCGCCACCTTCATGGATATGTTCTTCATTTTGACGTGTAGCTCGCAGTTAGTGTTCTCCGTGATGTCATCCACGGGGTATCTACCCAGCATTGCGTCGTCCGGGACGGAACCCACGCTGCTTCTCAGCATGGATGGGCCGGTGCTATCCAATGCTGGATCATCCGCTAGCTGCTGCAGCTGCTGAGACCCCCTTTGATGGGTAAGTGAGTCGATCTGCTCCTGCTGCCGCTGGAATTTGACTGCCAATTCCGCTTGACTTGCTTCTAGGCCTTGAAGGCGTTCATAGTCCCGCTTCCTCTGCTCCTCCTCCATCTTCCTCTTCTTCTCCTCCGCAATCTTCTTTCTCGCACGGGTTCTGTAGTCAGTGTTCCATTCTAAAAACCCCTCATACCACGGAATAGCGCCCTTGCCTCGTGTTCTTCCCGGGTGTTCAGGATTTCCCAGGGCACACGTAAGCTCGTCGTTCTCTCTGTTGGGCTGGAACACCCCCGATCGTGCCTCTTCTATTGCAACAAGTATCGCATCGTCGGCTCCCTTCAGACTTGCCCTCGTCGAAACATTGCATGTCTCCGGGTCCAACTCCCCCCCCATGCGCATAGAACCAAGTCCTGACCCTGAGGGGCCAGCTCTTAGTAGCCGGAGTGACACCTGCATCCTCCATCTCTTTCTCAGACTTATCCCACTTAGGCATTGCCACCGCATAGCCACCTGGCCCCAGCTTATGGAACTTATCCTTTTTTCGGCATTCTTCTTGTTTATTCTCGACCGTTCCTTAGCTAATTCCGAATCCTTGAATTTCACGAAATCGTCCCAATGATCACGTTGGTTCTCTAGTGTTCCCTTGAATACTGGAGTCTTCCTTCCTCCCTTGACGTACTTCTTCCATTCACGATTCTTGTGGTTCTTGAATGCAATCGCCATCATCCTAAGAGCAGCCTCCTTGACTTTCTGCACATCTACTTCTGTGAAATGATCTGGTAGGGCAAAATGTTCCATGAGAGTATCCCAAAGCAGATCTTTTTGATTCTTGTCGACAAAAGTAACATCTGGACGTGGCTTTGCTGGCTCTCTCCATTCTTGAAGTTTGATCGGGAGTTGGTCCTTCACAAGAACTCCGCACAGACGAACGAACTTGTCCGCAATCTTCTTAAGCGCTAATGGTTTGCCAGTAGGGTTGCATGCCTCGATATTGTACTTTACGCCCGGCTTCAACTTTTTGTTCGGGCCTCGTTTCGTCATTTTGCGTGAAGATTTGCTCGATCCGGATGGCTGAAAGAACAAAGATCGATTCGTTAATATATCTTCAAGTCATTTAAAACATGTGATGATCACCAGATGCCTGCTTATATAAATATATATACCTCGCCGGTCTTTGTTGTTTCAGGATCAACATGTTCTTCGTCATCGTCATAATCGTAGTTCATGACTTCATCAATTTGGTCGTCGCGATCGAATATCATATCACCCTCTCTGGTGTTGTTTAGAAATTCGGAGCCGTCATAATCTTCTTCATTCTGATTATCATCTGGCCCGCGTATCATATCAAACATGGTCTGTTCTCCCTCTCTGTCGGTATTGTCTGCCATAGTTTTTGTTTAACTAATCCAAAAGAAATATAAAACAATTTAGTATTCAAATTACATCGTCTCGAATAATAGATATAATCTCGAATACATCGTCTAGAATAATAGATATAATCTCGAATACATCGTCTCAAATAATATATAATATTGAATAGTACATCACTGGCTATTAGCTAATAAAGATCGAATACTACAGAAGAATCTAGGACACTCGCGGTTCCTCCGGCGCGGGCGGTGGACACCCAAAGAGAAGGAACCCTCACAGGATCATAGCTGAAGTGAGATCCCCGAAGAAACTGCCACGTATTGGAGAACCTGCCGCCCTCTAACGCAACCATGTAGCGATGGACGTGCTCGTCCTCCTCCCTGACATGGCGACGTACCACCTCCGGCGGGGCCGGGTCCCTCCGCACCGAAACTGGCCCACGCGAACACCACCAAACGAGATCAGGGTCGACGACGGGACCCGGGGCCGGGTTCCTCATCAAGCGGCGCCCCCTCCAGGCAGCACCTCCCAGTGCCAGCCTGGCGGAGCCCAGTCCCGGACATGGGTCGGCTGGACGTCGTCGCGGACGGGTCGACGGCGAGGATGCGGGCCGGGCATCGTCGAGAACAAATACTAGCTATATGCCCGCAAAAAGTAACATTTTTTTAATGATTGGATTTTGATAACTAAAATTTCTAACATTTCTATATAACACTAATTATGCTAATCTAAATAATCTAAATAACACTAAAATTTCTAACATTTCTAACATTTCTATATAACACTAATTTCTAACATTTCTATATAACACTAATTTCTAACTGATTAATCACTAATTATATCCATTTAACATGCATTCATACATATATAATAGTGAAAAAATAATAATCTAAATAATCTAAACTAATTAAACATACAAAATACGTGTGTGTGTGTGTGCACTAATTAAACACTAATTATCTAAACTAATTAAACATACAAAATAATAATCTAAATAATCTAAACTAATTAAAGACTAATTATCTAAACTAATTAAACATGCTTGTGTGTGTGTGTGTGTACGGGCCCGGGGAGGGCTCATAGCGGGTGACGGCGACGGCGAGGCGACGGCGAGGCGAGGCGACGGGGCGGCGACGGCGGGGACGGCGTGACGGGGACGGGGACGGCGCGACGAGGACGGGGACGGGCCCGGGGCGGCGACGGAGACGAGGGCGGCGACGGGGACGGGGGCAGCGACGGGGACGGGGGCGGCGACGAAGACGAGCGGCGACGGAGACGATCGAGGGCGGCGGCGACGGCGACGGAGACGGAAACAAAGGAACGAAGAGAGAGGGAAAACGAAATTTTCGCACTCTAGCATATATAGAGGGCACCTTTAGTACCGGTTGGAGCCACCAACCGGTACTAAAGGCCTGTTTTGGCTAGGCCAAGCGGCGGGAAGCGACCCCCTTTAGTACCGGGTGGTGGCACAAACCGGTACTAAAGGCCCCCCCTTTAGTACCGGTTTGTGCCACGACCCGGTACTAAAGGGGGTGCGCTGGCGCAGGTGCGGTGCGGCAAGTTTAGTCCCACCTCGCTAGTCGAGGGGCTACCGCACTGGTTTATAAGCCCCAGTGCGGTAGCTCTCTCGAGCTCCTCTCCTAACCAGGCCTACTGGACCTACCAGTCCTCTTCGCCTAGTGGGCCTACTGGGCCTTCGCGGGCCTGCATCCTGGCCCAACGAAAGGTTGTGTCGCTAATCGTATGCAGGCCGCTTTGGCCCAGTAGGCGGGCTTTTTTTTTCTTAATTTTTTTTGCTTTATTTTTTTTGCTTTATTTTTTTGTTTTATTTATTTTTGAGTTGTTTTTTGCTGTATTTAGAGTTTCTTTGTGAATATTTTTGCTTTAGGTACAAAAAATTACAAACTTTCTGTTAGCGCCGGTAGATTTCAAATTTGAATAGTTTAAATTTTGAATTATTTGAAATTTGTGTGAATCACTAGTTTGTGAATAACTTAACTTTGAAAAAAGTTTTTTCAGTGATTCTTTTTTCTTATGTTTAATATTAGTGTGTTTTATCATTATATTCAATTTAGTAATGCTTAGGTTATTTAAAAATGAAATGCCTTTGTAACAGTTCAGTTTTCGTCGAAAACCCTGATACTTCGAAAGAGATTGTCCATTTTGTACACGAAGTGCATCCAGTTTTTGCCGTAACCCTCTCTACTTTCTTGCACAAGCTATTTGTATGAAATTATGATACCATGCCAAATTTCAACCTTTTCTGAGTTCATTTGAATTGCTTTTCAATTTCAGGGTCATTTAGCTGGAAAAAAATCAGTAAATGCATGAAAAGAATTTGTTTGCACATAAAATTTCTTCGCGTTTCAAATGCCAAAACACATAACTACCCTAACTATTACAGACATTCCCTCCTGGGTGTGAAACACAGAAGAAAGTGATGATAGTGAAGCCAATCACATCCCAGATCTTTGGGTGTGAAACTTTTTCTTCGCGTGTGTCCCTTTGGGCCGTAACCATGGAAAATCTTCATCATTTAACGGGATGCTCGGGTCAATATTCACTGTGAATGGAGCAATTTCATCAAACTTTTCATAATCTTCTGACTTGTCTGTCTTTTCATCCACTCCCACGATGTTTCTCTTCCCAGAAAGAACTATGTGCCGCTTTGGCTCATCGTACGATGCATTCGCTTCCTTATCTTTTCTTTTTCTTGGCTTGGTAGACATGTCCTTCATGTAGAAAACCTGTGCCACATCATTGGCTAGGACGAATGGTTCGTCTGCATACGCAAGATTGTTGAGATCCACTGTTGTCATTCTGTACTGCGAGTCTTCCGTTACCCCGCCTCGTGTCATATTGACCCATTTGCACCAAAACAAAGGGACCTTTAAACCACGTCGATAGTCAAGTTCCCATATGTCCTGTATATAACCATAATATGTTTCCTTTCCCGTCTTGGTTTCTGCATCAAAGCGGACACCACTGTTTTGGTTGGTGCTCTTCTTATCTTGGGCGATCGTGTAAAATGTATTACCATTTATCTCGTACCCTTTGAAAGTCATTATAATCGAAGATGGTAACTGGGACAGCAAGTACAGGTCATCTTCAATAGAGGTGTCATGCATGGTACGTGTCTGCAACCAGTTGGCGAAACTCCTGGTTTGTTCACGTGTAATCCAGTCATCAGACCGCTCCCGGTGTTTGGAGCGTAGCAAATTCTTGTGTTCATCCATATACGGAGCCACCAAGGTGGAATTCTGTAGAACTGTGTAGTGTGCTTCAGTGAGAGAATGTCCGTCTATACATATTATTTGTTCCCCTCCTAGCGTGCCTTTTCCATCCAGTCTGCCCTTATGCCGCGATTCAGGAACACCAATCGGCTTAAGGTCAGGAATAAAGTCAATACAAAACTCAATGACCTCCTCATTTTGATGGCCTTGGAGATGCTTCCTTCTGGCCTAGCACGGTTATGAACATATTTCTTTAAGACTCCCATGAACCTCTCAAAGGGGAATATATTGTGTAGAAATACAGGACCCAAAACGTTAATCTCTTCGCATAGGTGAACTAGGACGTGCGTCATGATGTTGAAGAAGGATGGTGAGAACACCAACTCGAAACTGACAAGACATTGCACCAAATCATTCTGTAACCTTGGTATGATTTCTGGATCGATTACCTTCTGAGAGATTGCATTGAGAAATGCACATAGCTTCACAATGGCTAATCGAACGTTTTCCGGTAGAAGCCCCCTCAATGCAACCGGAAGCAGTTGCGTCATAATCACGTGGCAGTCATGAGACTTTAGGTTCTGGAACTTTTTCTCTACCATGTTTATTATTCCCTTTATATTCGACGAGAAGCCAGACGGTACCTTAATACTGAGCAGGCATTCAAAGAAGATTTCCTTCTCTTCTTTGGTAAGAGCGTAGCTTGCATGACCCTGATGTATGCCGTCTTCTCCGTGCATACGTTGCTCTTCCTCCCGTGCCTCAGGTGTATCTTTTGTCTTCCCATACACGCCCAAGAAGCCAAGCAGGGTCACACAAAGATTCTTCGTCATGTGCATCACGTCGATTGCGGAGCGGACCTCTAGGTCTTTCCAATATGGCAGGTCCCAAAATATAGATTTCTTCTTCCACATGGGTGCGCGTCCGTCCGCGTCCTTCGGAACAGGTTGTCCGCCAGGACCCTTTCCAAATATCACCTTCAAATCCTTGACCATATCATGTACATCAGCACCAGTACGGTGGCGAGGCTTCGTCCGGTGATCCGCCTCACCTTTGAAATGCTTGCCTTTCTTTCTTACGGGATGCCTGCTCGGAAGAAATCGACGATGTCCCAGGTACACATTCTTCTTACAACTATTCAAATATATACTGTCGGTATCATCCAAACAGTGCGTGCATCCGCGGTATCCCTTGTTTGTCTGTCCTGAAAGGTTACTGAGAGCAGGCCAATCATTGATGGTCACGAACAGCAATGCCTTTAGGTCAAATTCTTCCCCCATGTGCTCATCCCACGCACGTACACCTGTTCCATTCCACCGTTGTAAGAGTTCTTCAACTAATGGCCTTAGGTACACATCAATGTCGTTGTCGGGTTGCTTAGGGCCTTGGATGAGCACTGGCATCATAATGAACTTCCGCTTCATGCACAACCAAGGAGGAAGGTTATACAAACATAGAGTCACAGGCCAGGTGCTATGGTTGCTGCTCTGCTCCCCAAAAGGACTAATGCCATCTGTGCTTAGACCAAACCATACGCTCCGTGCGTCATCTGCAAACTCCTTCCCGTACTTTCTTTCGATTTTTCTCCACTGCGACCTGTCAGCGGGTACTCTCAACTTTCCGTCTTTCTTACGGTCTTCTCTGTGCCATCGCATCGCCTTGGCATGCTCTTTGTTTTGGAACAAACGTTTCAACCGTGGTATTATAGGAGAATACCACATCACCTTGGCAGGAATCTTCTTCCTGGGGCGCTCGCCCTCGACATCACCAGGCTCATCGCGGCTGATCTTATAGCGCAATGCACCACATACCGGGCAAGCGTTCAAATCCTCGTACTCACCGTGGTAGAGGATGCAATCATTAGGGCATGCATGTATCTTCTGCACCTCTAACCCTAGAGGGCAGACAGCCTTCTTTGCTTCGTACGTACTCTCGGGCAATTCGTTGTCATTTGGAAGCATATCCTTTATCATTACCAGCAACTTTCCAAATCCCTTGTCAGATACACCATTCTCTGCCTTCCATTGCGGCAATTCCAGTGTGGTGCCCAGCTTTTTCTTGTCACCTACGCAATTCGGGTACAACAATTTTTTGTGATCCTCTAACACGCGCTGCAACTTCTTCTTCTCCAGATCACTTGCGCAGTTTCTCTTTGCATCGGCAATGGCCCGACCTAGATCATCAACGGGCTCATCTGATGCCTCTTCTTCAGCTTCTTCCCGCATTGTCGGCTCAGCTTCTTCCCGCATTACCGGCTCAGCTTCTTCCCCCATTGTTGTATCATCGTATTCAGGGAACCCATGGCCAGGATAGCTGTCATCGTCCTCTTCTTCTTCATTGTCTTCCATCATAACCCCTCTTTCTCCGTGCTTGGTCCAAACATTATAGTGGGGCATGAAACCGGACTCAAACAGGTGGACGTGAATGGTTCTTGACGTAGAGTAATTGTGACCATTCTTACAGCCAGCACATGGACAAGGCATAAAACCATCCGCCCGCTTGTTTGCCTCAGCCGCAAGCAGAAAAGTATGCACGCCCTCAACAAACTGGGGAGAGCATCGGTCATCGTACATCCATTGCCGGATCATCTTCATTACACAACACCGAATATACCAAATTAATACAAGTTCATACATAAAGTTCATACAACACTTAAATGCAACAAACAAATAACTCTCTAGCTAAAGCATTTAAATGCAACAACAAATGCGATCAAGATCGCAACTAAGATAACAATTGATCCAACAGCATAATGATACCAAGCCTCACTATCAATGGCATATTTTCTAATCTTTCTAATCTTCAAGCGCATTTTCTCCATCTTGATCTTGTGATCATCGACGACAATCGGCAACATGCAACTCCAATTCCATCTTCTCCCCCTCAATTCTTTTCAATTTTTCTTTCAAGTACTCATTTTCTCTTTCAACTAAATTTAACCTCTCGACAATAGGGTCGGTTGGAATTTCTGGTTCACATACCTCCTAGATAAAAATATCTATGTCAACTTGATGGGCATAATTTGTCATAAACACGAAATGCAACAAATATTTTTAAAAGAGAATATACCACATCCGAATCATAACAAGGATGAGGGCCGACGGGGACGGATATCAAAACCATGGCACTATGTATAACAAACAACGTACGGGTAAGATAATTATTACATGATTAACTATATATCCAAATCACACAAACATCAATTTTTTATATAAAATTTCATGAACAAGAGGCTCACCACAAGGTGGTGCCGGTGACGGGACGGTGCGGGCGATCGACGGTGGTTACAACAGAGATTTAGAAGGCACTAAGTAAACCACACCTACATATGCAAACTAAGTGTTATTTTTGACCTCAAATTGCATATAAAGCAAATACTAGCACATATATATATATATATATATATATATATATATATATATATATATATATATATATATATATATTTCCTCCCAAATTACTAAACTCACAAATTAATAACTATATAAAGCATTGCAAGAGCTAATCTAGCAATGAGAGATGAAAGGACAAAGTTGCTAACCTTTGTGATCATTTGAATGGATGGGGGCCTTCAAATCTTGACAAATTTTGGGCAAAATGTGTGATGAGCTTGAGGGGAAGAGGAAGAACAAAGAGGAGAGGAGAGGGGAAAGGGGGAAGAACAGAGCGAGCTCGACGAAGGGTTTATATGCAGGAGGACCTATAGTACCGGTTCGTGGCACGAACCGGTACTAAAGGTGCTGGAGGGGGCCCAGACTGACAACATCCTGCCACCACCCTCATTAGTACCGGTTCGTGGCACGAACCGGTGCTAAAGGTTAGCCACGAACCGGTACTAATGAGAGCGGCCCGGCTAGCCGTTGGAACCGACACTAATGTATACATTTGTGCCGGCTCTAATACAAACCGGCACTAATGTGCTTCACATTTGACCCTTTTTCTACTAGTGACCAAATGCAATGGCAAGGGCACATGGAGTTCCCAAGTCCTTCTCTCTCAAATTCCACCGAAGCAACTAATGCTAGGGAGGAAGATGAGAGGAAGAACAAGAAGGAGAACACCAAGAACTCCAAGATCTAGATCCAATGGGTTCCCCTCACATAGAGGAGCAAGTGATTGGTGGAAATGTGCATCTAGATCTCCTCTCTCTTTTTCCTCAAAAGCTAGCAAGAATCCATGGACGGATTGAAAGTTAGCAATCTCGAAGAAGGTCAACAATGGGGGAAGAACACGAGCTCAAAGGATAAGGTTCAATGGGGAAGAAGACCCCCTTTTATAGGTGGGGAAAAATCCAACCGTTATGCTCACAGCCCGCACAGAGCGGTACTACCGCTCCAAGGAACGGTACAAAAAAATACTTCTGTGCCTACCTCCGCTGAGCAAAACACGAGATTTTTGGTCCGGAGCGGTACCACCGCTCAGGAGCCACGGTAGTACAGCTCTGGAGCGGTACTACCGCTCTGGAGCGGTAGTAAAAATTTATATCCGCTCTAGTCGCGGTAGTACCGCTGCAGCCTTTACCAAATCAGCCACAACTTTTGTAAACGGACTCCGAATTCAACGAAACCAAGTTTGTTGGAAAGCTAAAGACATGGGATAACGCAATATTGATAGAAATATCAATAAGAAGCAAATGAGATAAGGCCCATAAGAAAATGGTGAGAACCCTTCCTCGGATAAGACCGGTAAAACCTCCAACACCAAAAACATCATAGAAGACGCATGCGAACTCCGTTTTCGATGAACTCAAGCTTGTCATCAAGATGACCATAAGCTCTAAGACTCAAAAATAGAACCAAACAATAACCAAGAAACATGATGCAAGGATGGAATGGTTTGAGCTCTCTACTAACGATACGATCAAGCTACCAACTTGAGAGCCCCCCTTGATAGTACGACAAATGATACTATAACCCGATCTCTCAACTACCACCACGAGACCGGTAAAATAGAAAACCTATCAAGGGCAAACCTTTGCCCTGCACATGGTCCACTTGAGCTAGATGATGACGATCTTGACTCCCTCAAGTTGGACCACCTTTCTTGATTGTGTTGGCTCGATGAAGACTAGATGATTGCTCCCCCATAGTCCACTATGGTGTGAGCCACTCTTCGGCACATCCTCCCAAGTCCATTGACACCACAATGGATGTTGGGAAACGTAGTAATTTCAAATAAAAAATCCTACACACATGCAAGATCATGGTGATGCATAGCAACGAGAGGGGAGAGTGTGTCCACGTACCCTCGTAGACCGAAAGCGGAAGCGTTAGCACAACGTGGTTGATGTAGTCGTACGTCTTCACGATCCGACCGATCAAGTACCAAACGCACGACACCTTCGAGTTCAGCACACGTCCAACTCGATGACGTCCCTTGAACTTCGATCCAGCCGAGCTTTGAGGGAGATTTCCATCAGCACGACGGCGTGGTCATGATGATGATGTTCTACCGATGCAGGGCTTCGCCTAAGCACCGCTACGATATTATCGAGGTGGATTATGGTGGAGGGGGACACCGCACACGGCTAAGAGATCCAAGGGATCAATTATTGTGTCTAGTGGTGCCCCCCTACCCCCGTATATAAAGGAGGGAGGGAGAGGCCGGCCCTAGAGGGGGCGCGCCAAGTGTGGGGAGTCCTACTAGGACTCCCAAGTCCTAGTAGGATTCCCCTTTCCTTTCCGGAGTAGGAGAGAAGGAAAGAGGGGGAGAGGGAGAAGGAAAAGGGGGCTGCACCCCTTATCCAATTCGGACCAGAGGGGGGCACGCCTCCTTCCTTTTGGCCTCTCTCCTCTATTCCCGTATGGCCCAATAAGGCCCATATACTCCCCGGCGAATTCCCGTAACTCTCCGGTACTCCGTAAAATACCCGAATCACTCGGAACCTTTCCGAAGTCCGAATATAGTCGTCCAATATATCGATCTTTACGTCTTGACCATTTCGAGACTCCTCGTCATGTCCCCGATCTCATCCGGGACTCCAAATTACCTTCGGTAGATCAAAACACATAAACTCATAATATAACCGTCATCGAACTAAGCGTGGGACCCTACGGGTTCGAGAACTATGTGGACATGACCGAGACACGTCTCCGGTCAATAACCAATAGCAGAACTTGGATGCTCATATTGGCTCCCACATATTCTACTAAGATCTTTATCGGTCAAACCGCATAACAACATACGTTGTTCCCTTTGTCATTGGTATGTTACTTGCCCGAGATTCGATCGTCGGTATCTCAATACCTAGTTCAATCTCATTACCGGCAAGTCTCTTTACTCGTTCCATAATACATCGTCCTGCAACTAACTCATTAGTTACAATGCTTGTCAGGCTTATAGTGATGTGCATTACCGAGTGGGCCCAGAGATACCTCTCCGACAATCGGAGTGACAAATCCTAATCTCAAAATACGCCAGTCCAACAAGTACCTTCGGAGACACATGTAGAGCACCTTTATAATCATCTAGTTATGTTGTGACGTTTGGTAGCACACAAAGTGTTCCTCCGGTAAATGGGAGTTGCATAATCTCATAGTTATAGGAACATGTATAAGTCATGAAGAAAGCAATATCAACATACTAAACGATCAAGTGCTAAGCTAACGGAATGGGTCAAGTCAATCACATCATTCTCCTAATGATGTGATCCCGGTAATCAAATGACAACTCATGTCTATGGTTAGGAAACTTAACCATCTTTGATTAACGAGCTAGTCAAGTAGAGGCATACTAGTGACACTACATTTGTCTATGTATTCACACATGTATTATGTTTCTGGTTAATACAATTCTAGCATGAATAATAAACATTTATCATGAAATAAGGAAATAAATAATAACTTTATTATTGCCTCTAGCGCATATTTCCTTCAGTCTCCCACTTGCACTAGAGTCAATAATCTAGTTCACATCGCCATGTGATTTAACACCAATATTCATATCTGTATATGATTAACACCCATAGTTTACATGGTCATGTGACCAACACCCAAAGGGTTTACTAGAGTCAATAATCTAGTTCACGTCGCTATGTGATTAACATCCAAAGAGTACTAAGGTGTGATCATGTTTTGCTCGTGAGAGAAGTTTAGTCAATGGGTCTGTCACATTCAGAGCCGTATGTATTTTGCAAAATACTCTATGTTTACAATGCTCTGTACGGATTGAGACTTAGAGTCATCTGGATCAGTGTGAAAACTTGCATCGACGTAACCCTTTACGACGAACCTCTTGTCACCTCCATAATCGAGAAACATATCCTTATTCCATAAAGGATAATTTTGACCAATGTCCAGTGATCTACTCCTAGATCACTATTGTACTCCATTGCCAAACCAGGGCAGAGTATACAATAGGTCTGGTCCATAGCATGGCATAATTTTATAGAACCTATGACTGAGGCATAGGGAATGATTTTCATTCTCTTTATATTTTCTGTCGTGGTCGGGATTTGAGTCTTACTCAATTTCACACTTTTGCAATACAGGCAAGAACTCTTTCTTTGACTGTTCCATTTTGAACTACTTCAAAATCCTGTCAAGGTATGTACTCATTGAAAATCTTATCAAGTGTCTTGATCTATCTCAATAGATCTTGATGCTCAATATGTAAGTAGCTTTACTGAGGTCTTTCTTTTAAAGAACTCCTTTCAAACACTTCTTTATGCTTTCTAGAAAAATTCTACATCATTTCTGATAACAATATGTCACTCACATATACTTATCAGAAAGGCTGTAGTGCTCCCACTCACTTTATTATAAATACAGGCTTCATTGCAAGTCCATATAAAACTATATGATTTGATCAACTTATCAAAGCGTATATTCCAACTCCGAGATGCTTGCACCAGTCCATAGATGGATCGCTGGAGCTTGCACATTTTGTTAGCACCTTTAGGATTGACAAAACCTTCTGGTTGCATCATATACAACTCTTCTTTAAGAAAACCATTAAGGAATGCAGTTTTGACATCCATTTGCCAGATTTCATAAAATGTGGCAATTGCTAACATGATTCGGACAGACTTAAGCATCGCTACAGTTGAGAAAATCTCATTGTAGTCAACACCTTGAACTTGTCGAAAACCTTTTTGCGACAAGTCGAGCTTTGTAGATAGTAACACTACTATCAACGTCCGTCTTCCTCTTGAAGATCCATTTATTTTCTATGGCTTGCCGATCATCGGGCAAGTCCACCAAAGTCCATACTTTGTTCTCATACATGGATCCTATCTCAGATTTCATGGCCTCCAACCATTTCGCGGAATCTGGGCTCATCATCGCTTCCTCATAGTTCGTAGGTTTATCATGGTCTAGTAACATGACTTCCATAACAGGATTACCGTACCACTCTGGTGCGGACCGTACTCTGGAAGATCTACGAGCTTCTATAGTAACTTGATCTGAAGTTTCATGATCATCATCATTAGCTTCCTCACTAATTGGTGTAGAAATCACTGGAACTAATTTCTGTGATGAACTACTTTCCAATTCGGGAGAAGGTACAATTACCTTATCAAGCTCTACTTTCCTCTCACTCACTTCTTTCGAGAGAAACTCCTTCTTTAGAAAGGATCCATCTTAGCAACAAATATCTTGCCTTCGGATCTGTGATAGAAGGTGTACCCAACAGTTTCCTTTGGGTATTCTATGAAGACGCACTTCTCCGACTTGGGTTCGAGCTTATAAGGTTGAAAATTTTCACATAAGCATCGCAGCCCCAAACTTTAAGAAACGACAACTTTGGTTTCTTGCCAAACCACAGTTCATAAGGCGTCGTCTCAACGGATTTTGATGGTGCCCTATTTAAAGAGAATGCAGCTATCTCTAATTCATAACCCTAAAACGGTAGTGGTAAATCGGTAAGATACATCATAGATCGCACCATACCCAATAAAGTGCGGTTATGACGTTCAGACACACCATTATGTTGTGGTGTTCCATGTGGCGTGAGCTGTGAAACTATTACACATTGGTTTAAATAAAGGCCAAACTCGTAACTCAAATATTTGTCTCTCCGATCAGATTGTAGAAACTTTTATTTTTTTGTTACGATGATTCTCCACTTCACTCTGAAATTCTTTGAACTTTTCAAATGTTTCAGACTTGTGCTTCATTAAGTAGATATACTCATATCTGCTCAAATCATCTGTGAAGGTTAGAAAATAACGATACCCGCCACAAGCATCAACACTCATTGGACCGCATACATCGGTATGTATTATTTCCAACAAGTCAGTAGCTCGTTCCATTGTTTTGGAGAACGGAGTTTTAGCCATCTTGCCCAAAAGGCACGGTTCGCAAGCATCAAATGATTCATAATCAAGTGATTCCAAAAATCCATCTTTATGGAGTTTCTTCATGTGCTTTACACCGATATGACCCAAACGGCAGTGCCACAAATAAGTTGCACTATCATTATCAACTTTGCATCCTTTTGCATCAATATTATGAATATGTGCATTAATACGATCGAGATCCAACAAAATATTTTCATTGGGTGTATGACCATCGAAGGTTTTATTCATGTAAATAGAACAACAATTATTCTTTGACTTTAAATAAATAACCGTATTGCAATAAACATGATCAAATCATATTCATGCTCAACGCAAATGCCAAATAACATTTATTTAGGTTCAACACCAATCCCGAAAGTATAGGGGGTGTGCGATGATGATCATATCAATCTTGGAACCACTTCCAACATACATCGTCACTTCACCCTCAACTAGTTTCTATTTATTCTGTAACTCCTGTTTCGATTTACTAATCTTAGCAACCGAACAAGTATCAAATACCCAGGGGCTACTATAAACACTAGTAAGGTACACATCAATAACCTGTATATCAAATATACCCTTGTTCACTTTGCCATCCTTCTTATTCACCAAACATTCAGGGCATTTCCGCTTTTGGTGACCATTTCCTTTGTAGTAGAAACACTCAGTTTCAGGCTTTGGTCCAGCTTTGGGCTTCTTCACGGGAGTGACAACTTGCTAGTCATTCTACTTGAAGTTCCATTTCTTTCCCTATTGCCCTTTTCTTGAAACTAGTGGTGCTGTCAATCATCAACACTTGATGCTCTTTCTTGATTTCTACCTTCATAGATTTCATCATCATGAAAAGCTCGGGAATCGTTTTCGTCACCCCTTGCATACTATAGTTCATCACGAAGTTCTACTAACTTGGTGATGGTGACTAGAGAACTCTGTCAATCACTATCTTATCTGGAAGATTAACTCCCACTTGATTCAAGCGATTGTAGTACCCAGATAATCTGAGCATATGCTCAATGCTTGAGCTATTCTCCTCCATCTTTTAGCTATAGAACTTGTTGGAGACTTCATATCTCTCAACTCGGGTATTTGCTTGAAATATTAACTTCAACTCCTGGAACATCTCATATGGTCCATGACTTTCAAAACGTCTTTGAAGTCCCGATTCTAAGCCGTTAAGTATGGTGCACTAAACTATCATGTAGTCATCATATTGAGCTAGCCAAACGTTCATAACATCTGCATATGCTCCTGCAATAGCCTGTCACCTAGCAGTGCATCAAGGACATAATTCTTCTGTGCAGCAATGAGGATAAACCTCAGATCACGGACCCAGTCCGCATCACTGCTACTATCATCTTTCAACTTAGTTTTCTCTAGGAACATATCAAAAATAAAACAGGGGAGCTAAACGCGAGCTATTGATCTACAACACAGATATATGCTAATACTACCAGGACTAAGTTCATGATAAATTTAAGTTCAATTAATCATATTACTTAAGAACTCCCACTTAGATAGACATCCCTCTAATCATCTAAGTGATCACGTGATCCAAATCAACTAAACCATGTCCGATCATCACGTGAGATGGAGTAATTTTCAATGGTGAACATCACTATGTTGATCATATCTACTATATGGTTCACGCTCAACCTTTCGGTCTCAGTGTTCTGAGGCCATATCTGCATATGGTAGGCTCGTCAAGTTTAACCTGAGTATTCTGGGTGTGCAAAACTGGCTTGCACCCGTTGTAGATGGACGTAGAGCTTATCACACCCGATCATCATGTGGTGTATGGGCACGACAAACTTTGGCAACGGTGCATACTCAGGGAGAACACTTTTATCTTGAAATTTAGTTAGAGATCATCTTATAATGCTACCGTCAATCAAAGCAAGATAAGATGCATAAAAGATAAACATCACATGCAATCAATATAAGTGATATGATATGGCCATCATCATCTTGTGCTTGTGATCTCCATCTCTGAAGCATCGTCATGATCACCATCATCACCGGCGCGATACCTTGATCTCCATCGTAGCATCGTTGTCGTCTCGCCAACTATTGCTTCTACGACTATCGCTACCGCTTAGTGATAAAGTAAAGCAATTACAGGGCGATTGCATTGCATACAATAAAGCGACAACCATATGGCTCCTGCCAGTTGCCGATAACTCGGTTACAAAACATGATCATCTCATACAATAAAATATAGCATCATGCCTTGACCATATCACATCACAACATGCCCTGCAAAAACAAGTTAGACGTCCTCTACTTTGTTGTTGCAAGTTTTATGTGGCTGCTACGGGCTGAGCAAGAACCGTTCTTACCTACGCATCAAAACCACAACGATAGTTCGTCAAGTTAGTGTTGTTTTAACCTTCTCAAGGACCGGGCGTAGCCACACTCGGTTCAACTAAAGTTGGAGAAACTGACACCCGCCAACCACCTATGTGCAAAGCACATCGGTAGAACCAGTCTCGCGTAAGCGTACGCGTAATGTCGGTCCGGGCCGCTTCATCCAACAATACCGCCGAACCAAAGTGTGACATGCTGGTAAGCAGTATGACTTGTATTGCCCACAACTCACTTGTGTTCTACTCGTGCATATAACATCAACGCATAAAACTAGGCTCGGATGCCACTGTTGGGGAACGTAGTAATTTCAATAAAAACATCCTATGCACACGTAAGATCATGGTGATGCATAGCAACGAGAGGGGAGAGTGTGTCCACGTACCCTCGTAGACTGAAAGCGGAAGCGTTAGCACAACGCGGTTGATGTAGTCGTACGTCTTCACGATCTGACCGATCAAGTACCAAACGCACGACACCTCCGAGTTCAGCACACGTTCAACTCGATGACGTCCCTTGAACTCCGATCCAGCCGAGCTTTGAGGGAGAGTTCCATCAGCACGACGGCGTGGTGACGACGATGATGTTCTACCGACGCAGGGCTTCGCCTAAGCACTGCTACGATATTATCGAGGTGGATTATGGTAGAGGGGGCACCGCACACGGCTAAGATATCCAAGGGATCAATTGTTGTGTCTAGAGGTGCCCCCCTGCCCCCGTATATAAAGGAGGGAGGGAGAGGCCGGCCCTAGAGGGGGCGCACCGTGTGGGGAGTCCTACTAGGACTCCCAAGTCCTAGTAGGATTCCCCTTTCCTTTCCGGAGTAGGAGAGAAGGAAAGAGGGGGAGAGGGAGAAGGAAAAGGGGGCTGCACCCCTTGTCCAATTCGGACCAGAGGGGGGCGCGCGCCTCCTTCCTTTTGGCCTCTCTCCTCTATTCCCGTATGGCCCAATAAGGCCCATATACTCCCCGGCGAATTCCCGTAACTCTCCGGTACTCCGAAAAATACCCGAATCACTCGGAACCTTTCCTAAGTCCGAATATAGTCGTCCAATATATTGATCTTTACGTCTCGACCATTTCGAGACTCCTCGTCATGTCCCCGATCTCATCCGGGACTCCAAACTACCTTTGGTACATCAAAACACATAAACTCATAATATAAACGTCATCGAACTTTAAGCATGCGGACCCTGCGGGTTCGAGAACTATGTAGACATGACCGAGACACGTCTCCGGTCAATAACCAATAGCGGAACCTGGATGCTCATATTGGCTCCCACATATTCTACTAAGATCTTTATCGGTCAAACTGCATAACAACATATGTTGTTCCATTTGTCATCGGTATGTTACTTGCCCGAGATTCGATTGTCGGTATCTCAATACCTAGTTCAATCTCATTACCGGCAAGTCTCTTTACTCGTTCTGTAATACATCATCCTGCAACTAACTCATTAGTTACAATGCTTGCAAGGCTTATAGTGATGTGCATTACCGAGTGGGCCCAGATATACCTCTCCGACAATCGGAGTGACAAATCCTAATCTTGAAATACGGCAGTCCGACAAGTACCTTCGGAGACACCTGTAGAGCACCTTTATAATTACCCAGTTACGTTGTGACGTTTGGTAGCACACAAAGTGTTCCTTTGGTAAACGGGAGTTGCATAATCTCATAGTTATAGGAACAAGTATAAGTCATGAAGAAAGCAATAGCAACATACTAAACGATCAAGGGCTAAGCTCACGGAATGGGTCAAGTCAACCACATCATTCTCCTAATGATGTGATCCCGTTAATCAAATGACAACTCATATCTATGGTTAGGAAACTTAACCATCTTTGATTAACGAGCTAGTCAAGTAAAGGCATACTAGTGACACTATGTTTGTCTATGTATTCACACATGTATTATGTTTCTGGTTAATACAATTCTAGCATGAATAATAAACATTTATCATGAAATAAGGAAATAAATAATAACTTTATTATTGCCTCTAGGGCACATTTCCTTTAATGGATAGCAAGATTCAAGCACTTGATCTCTTCGTGATGCTCCACTTGAACTTGCACACGACAATCTTGATGACGATCACCACTTGATGTCATCCTTTCCATGGGTTGTATGATATCTTCCTCTTGACGCAAGCCCATGGACACGTACCTACTCTCACATAGACCATGGGTTAGTACAAAAAGTGCAATGGACAATGCTTACGATACCATGGGATCACTTGATCCCTCTCGGTACATCTTCTACACTTTGTGAGTTGATCAACTTGATTCACTCTTGACTTAGTCTTGATCAACCTTGAATCTTTCCAACTCTCTTCATTTGGATGATGTCTTGAAGGTAAACATGAATGATCACACAATCTTCTTCTTCAAGACATGCTTGCAATAAGCTCAACACTACATGACCAATCTTTGGATAATTCCTTAATAGCACCTTGGTCAACTCATAAACTCATTGAAACCAACACATGGACTTCAAGAAAAGCCTATGGGAAAAACCTTCAAATATAACTCAAGGCAACCATTAGTCCATAGAGATTGTCATCAATTACCAAAACCAAACATGTGGGCACCGCATGTTCTTTCAATCTCCCCCATTTTGGTAATTGATGACAATCACTTTCAAGAGAGTTTATATAGGGAATTATGCATGATCAGGCAATGCAACAACCAATGATGCAGGAGAATGAAATGCAAATGCTTAGGAACAAAACCAAAGCAAGGAGAAAACTCCAAAAACCTTCTCCACAAAACTCTCTGAAACTTCTCCCCGGCATCGATTGCCAAAATGGGAGAAAAGCTTAGAAGCCCAATATAAATTGTGGTCCTCCATAAGTTGTGTATTTCTCCACAAGAGAGTGGAATGCAATACACATATCCAACGGTAAATACTTGGAGGAACTCAAACTAAATTGAGGCACAAAGATTGCTAAAGAAAGATATGCCACGAAGATATAACAAAGAGAGACACAAGCAATCAAAAGATACCAATTGAAGCAAGCAATCAAAGGATATCAATTGAACCAACTAGACCAATGATCCTACGAGCCACATGAAAAAGATATTATGATATGAGCAGAGGGGTGTTCTAAAGAAACTAGAGAAGCTCCCCATGATTTGTGCACAAATAAGAATATTTGTATTGGATACAGAGTGCACAAAATAGGATCATAGCTCCCCCAGAATCAACAGAAACTTACAACAATTGTAAGTGAGCATATAGGAAACAAAGCCTAGCACTTGCAACAGACAAAAGATTGAGCAAGCATGAAAAAGAGGCAACTAAGAATAGGCTCAACCAAAATGATGTGTGTGAGTCATGACAAAGCACTTGAGAAGACTAATATAAGGATGAGCATAAAGCATCAACATAGCCTTGGGTAAATGAAATACACGGTGCATGACATGTCGTCCCCACACACATCCAACAAGCAAATGGGTTCACAAGCTCACTAGAATGTGAGTTAACAACAAGGCTTGCGACAACCCATAGTGAAGAAGGAAAAAGAAAGCCTTATCAAGACGAGGGATACCAATGAAGATGGCAAGCCTCGTAAAGACAAGCACGAGGAAAAAAATCTTCACCACACAAGAGTGCAACAAGATATAAGATTCGTACTCAATACAAAATCTTTCATGGAGCCACCAAAGAAATAACATAAAAAAGACAAGGTGGATGTGAAAGAAAGGATATCATCTAGAGATGTGAATTCTCTCAGGTGTATAAGGTTCTAGGTAGACGAAATCATGATGATATATGTCTACAAAGAAGGATGTACACCCGACGTAGTTACAACACGAAGGAACAGGATATCCAAAAGGAAGGCATACATATACCAATAAGATATTTGCTTGGAAGCATAGCACATGGCTAGATATGGTCTTATTGTATATAAATGAATTCCTACCACACAACCATCAAAGACATCACAACTAGCAACATGAGATCATCGTTGAGATGCTTTGAGAAAGGAAACAAGTATCACAAGAAAGAATGAAATACATGCCATGATACAACCTACATAAGGTTGATGCAAGAAATGTGTGCATGAAGTAGATGATGATACTTGTTACCGAGATACCATTGGAAGGATGTAGTAGATACCAATTGAAGGTAGATTGTAGTTCATTGATCATCCTAGCTTGACTCTAATAAGCACATGGTGACAACACCTTCCTTGTGAGTGAGCGAGCATCCAATGCATCTCCAAATGTTCCTAGAAGAACAACACAAACTAAACGGTACCCAAACTCATTGGGACCAAATAGTTAGAAACACCAATACATAGGACAAACTCCACATAAATATGTGCATATAGATATGAAGATGAATTTCATGCACATCTCATCCAAATTGAGACTAGGTGGAGTTTCCCCTATATATTGGGTCAAAGAAAGAAAGCATGCCAAATAAAATACATGAAGTAAACATGCATGCTCAAGACTTTCAAGAACCGAAACCAAATGACAAAGAAAAGCCAAGTGAAAAGGATACCAAATGGAGAAATCATCACTTGGAAGATACCATTAAAGATACATCAAGGAATGAGATATCCATTGATAAACACTAAATTAAAGATATCAAACTCCCAAAGAGAGGATGGTTCCAAACAAACCAACCTCTCCACAAAGTTTCATGATGGCACAAGGTACCAAAAAGAAGATGGCTTGCCTTCCGCCCACACACGCTTGATAAGGATCACAAGATGAGCGTTTTATAGAAAATAGGATAGCTCCCCCACGGTTTGTGCATTAGAGAGAATTTGCATTTGAATACAAAATGCACAAGGTGGGATCACCACTTTCACTATATCTAGAAAACACTAGACAAGAACAAGAAATAAACAAGATACACAAGTGGTATGGAAGACAATGGGAGTTGACACAAACCTTGGCAAGAGAAAAGGCAAATAAAAACAAAAGCCAATGTCAAGATGATCAATAAAATCTACCGCACATAAGTGACTACCAATTGTCAAAAGACAAGAGGTAGATGGAAAGAATTCCCGATGGTAGATAGCAAGGATATCCAACATCATCTTCACACCATACGCAAGCAAATTGCAACTCGTAGAGCTAACATGCCACCTAGGAACACGATAATTTACAATATCAATTCTAGGTGACAATATCTCAAATGTACACATTTTCTAGGCTTGTAATATGCACATAGCATATTACTTCCCCATAATGTGATACCAATAAGAACTTAACAAGAGGCAATAAGAGGATCCAACAAGAGATAATCAATGGGATTTTTAGAATTTGAATTTCTCATGAGAGATATACCACCTAGGGACTAGATAATCTTGTAATATCAATACTAGATGGTATTCCTCATGTACACACATTTATAGGATTGTGAGGTGCACAAAGCATATCACTCCCCCATAAATGGATATTCCATTAAACTCTCACAAGAGCCAACTAGGATACAAACAAGAAGCATAAAGGCTCAACGCACGACACACACGTACATGATGTGCAAACCAACAAACACATACTTGATTGCTCAAGATAAGCAAGTTGGAAGCACAACATATACAAACACAAGCAAGGAACAAAACCAAAACATGCAAGGGGGCAAGTAACTTTCAATGTAAACAATTTAAATACAAGTTACCGCAAGGAGGCACATTGGATATAAGATAGAAACTTGATAATCCAATTGACTTGGCTTGAGACAATAAGAATGATGAAGTCCCCTTAATTGTTCCTAATGTATCCAAGTCTCCAATGCCCTCCGTCAACACCTATTGATCAAGTTTGAGCTTGGTGGTCCCCAACCAGGTTGGGTCCTAAGAGGTTAGTCACAATAGGCTTGGCTACCCAAATGGTTCTTTTCTTGACACCACTTTGAGTACCAACAAACTTGGCAAACACATTGCCAACCTTATCCTTCCCAAGAGAATAGATATCATCAATAATAATTGGGTTGGATAAGTTACCACTAGTGCATGAAGAAGCGACGTGACCTTTCTCACGACATAAGTAGCAACATCTACTCTTCACTTTCTTCTCACTTGATTTTTCCACAAGAGAAGCATTAGCTTGAGTCTTCTTGGGAAGTGGCCTTTCTTCAACTTGAGGTTGAGCATGAGATTGAACTTGTGGCCTCTTCCCTTGTTGCTTGTCACTAATGGCCTTCTTCTTCAATGGGAAAGACCTAACATGATGCCCTTCAATTTTGCACTTGAAGCAAATAATCTTGGCCGAATTCTTGACTTGTTCTTGGCCCTTCTTCTTGATTCTCTTGGACTTCTTCTTCTTATTGGAGTTGAATCCAAGTCCACCTTTGTCATTGGGGGATTTTTTCACACTCAAGTTATTGTTGAGTGTGGCCTTCCCTTCATGACACTTTTCCAAGTCTTTCTTCAAAGAAGTGACTTGTGCCTTGAGCTCTTTGATTTCCTCTACATGGTTAGTCTCAACACAAGCACTAGAGGAAGTATAAGATTCATCGTGAGAGCAACAAGGCAAGGAAAGCAATTCATCACAAGATGTACCAATGTTATGCATGGATGAATCATGAGGACTAGCACAAGGCAATATAGCATTTTGACTAAAAGTAGTGCTAGTATCCACATGAGGCTCACTAGATGTTACCTTGATACTCATAGCCTCATGAGCTATCTTTAGCACATTATGGGATACTAGAAGATCATCATGAGAGCTTGTGAGCTTTACATGACTTTCTTCCAATTTCCCATAATTGCTAGATAGCAGCTCAAGTTGAGCCCTTAGCTCAACATTCTCCTTCAAAATGGATGCTTCACTGGAAATAGAGTTAGTAGCACAAGCATCATCAATAATAGCAAGAGGAGAAGGCAACTTGGCAAGCTCCTTAGAATATGAAGCTTTAAGTTGAGCATGAGACTCGGTGAGTTTGATGAGCTCACCCCTAATGACCCTTGAGCCATTTTTGAGGTGCTCAAAATCCTCAAGGAGTTTAGCATGTGCGACTTCAAACTTCTCATTTTTAGTTTCAAAATCATTAGCCACCTCGAGAGCTCTATCACGGGATTCCTTTATTCTAGATAGTTCTAGAGAAAAAGTATCCTCAAGAGATTCCTTGGTGGTTTGTTCAAGTTCAAGAGCTTGCAAGAGGTCGGCGATCTCATTAGCGTAATCACGCTCATGACCTTCCATTTTCTCAATGATGACCTCATGATCCTCTAGATGAGATTCCAACTCCTCTATATATTTCTTGCCCTCAATGGCAATAGACATGATTTCCATGAAGTTGGAATGAGCAATTTTATTCTTATGAAGAGCTTTAAAAATCATTTCCCCCTTAATTTTTAAGGAGGCAACATTATCATTCTCTTCATCATTATCCTCATCATCACTAGCATCAACATCATCATCAAGAGACATATTGGGGCTCAAAGTAGGAGATACCTTTGACTCCTTAGCCATAAGGAAAAACACACTAGATGATGATGTAGGATCCCTTGAGGCACCATTAAACATCACATCTTGTTCCATGGAGTGTTGGGTTTCCTCTACATTGTTAGCACAACAATTCGAGGAAATAGATGCATTTTTATCATGGCAACAAGATATAGCAAGCATATCATCATGAGATTTAGTCAAGCAATTTCTACATGATATGCAAGGACTATCAACACAATCATGTGAAACATTTAGAGTGCTCGAAGTGCTAAAGTCCAAAAATGAAGCATTGCAATAAGAAAGTGATGAAGGATTATCAACAATAAGCCCATTATCATCATTGCAATGAACACCACTACTCACCATGTCATTACCTTGTGGCAAACCACATGTAGGTGAAGTAGAAGAAGTTCAGAACGCAACACGACCGGAGGTGGAGGGAGAACGATCATCCTTACAAATCTTGGACACACCATATTTATCTTGAAGCTTTGTCCACAACTCATGAGCATCCCGAAACGGCATGAGTTCAAATATAACTACATTGCTCAAAGCATCGAAAAGCACATTAGAAGCTTGAGCATTGAGATAAGAGTTTTTCTCATCCTCTAAAGATAAGCTTTGGTGGAGAAAAACTCATATCTACAATTCGCTCTAAATTTGGGTCCATGACCCTAAAGAGAATAAGCATGCGAATTACCCAAACATCAAAATTTGTGCCATCGAAACTAAGAGTGTCAGAGAATCCTAATCCCCTAGTCGACATCTTTACTCTCTAGGCGGTTAAGCCCAACAAAGAGAGACGAGGCTCTGATACCAACTGAAAGATCGAGGATGTCGCCTAGAGGGGGGGTGAATAGGCGCTTTAAAATAATTACGGTTTAGGCTTGAACAAATGCAGAATAAACCTAGCGGTTAATTTGTCAAGCACAAAACCTAAAACAACTAGGCTCACCTATGTGCACCAACAACTTATGCTAAGAAAGATAAGCAACTATGTGATAGCAAGATATATGACAAAGAACAATATGGCTATCACAATGTAAAGTGCATAAGTAAAGGGCTCGGGTAAGAGATAACCGAGGCACGCGGAGACGATGATGTATCCGAAGTTCACACCCTTGCGGATGCTAATATCCGTTTGGAGCGGTGTGGAGGCACAATGCTCCCCAAGAAGCCACTAGGGCCACCGTAATCTCCTCACGCCCTCGCACAATGCAAGATGTCGTGATTCCACTAAGGGACCCTTGAGGGCGGTCACCAAACCCGTACAAATGGCGACCCTTGGGGGCGGTCACCGAACCCGTACACTTTGGCAACCCTTGGGGCGGTCACCGGTACCCGTCAGATTGCTCGGGGCAATCTCCACAACCTAATTGGAGACCCCGACGCTTGCCCGGAGCTTTACACCATAATGATTGAGCTCCGACCAACACCAACCGTCTAGGGCGCCAAGGCACCCAAGAGGAACAAGCTCTAGGGTGTCCAAACACCCAAGAGTAACAAGCTCAAGGGTACCAAGCACCCAAGAGTAATAAGCTTCTGAACTTGTAACTTCCACGTATCACATGGAGAACTCAAACCGATGCACCAAATGCAATGGCAAGGGCACATGGAGTGCCCAAATCCTTCTCTCTCAAATCCCACCGAAGCAACTAATGCTAGGGAGAAAGATGAGAGGAAGAACAAGAAGGAGAACACCAAGAACTCCAAGATCTAGATCCAATGGGTTCCCCTCACATAGATGAGAAAGTGATTGGTGGAAATGTGGATCTAGATCTCCTCTCTCTTTTCCCTCAAAAACTAGCAAGAATCCATGGAGGGATTGAGAGTTAGCAAGCTCGAAGAAGGTCAACAATGGGGGAAGAACACGAGCTCAAAGGATAAGGTTCAATGGGGAAGAAGACCCCCTTTTATAGGTGGGGAAAAATCCAATCGTTATGCTCACAGCCTGCACAGAGCGGTACTACCGCTCCAAGGAGCGGTACAAAAAAATACTTCTGTGCCTACCTCCGCTAAGCAAAACATGAGATTTTTGGTCCCGAGCGGTACTATCGCTCAGGAGCCACGGTAGTACAGCTCTGGAGCGGTACTACCGCTCAGGAGCCGCGGTAGTACCGCTCTGGAGCGGTAGTAAAAATTTACATCCGCTCTAGTCGCGGTAGTACCGCTGCAGCCTTTACCAAAACAACCACAACTTTTGCAAACGGACTCCGAATTCAACGAAACCAAGTTTGTTGGAAAGCTAAAGACATGGGCTAACACAATATTGATAGAAATATCAATAAGAAGCAAATGAGAAAAGGCCCATAAGAAAATGATGAGAACCCTTCCTCGGATAAGACCGGTAAAACCTCCAACACCGAAAACATCATAGAAGACGCATGCGAACTCCGTATTCGATGAACTCAAGATTGTCATCAAGATGACCATAAGCTCTAAGACTCACAAAGAGAACCAAACAATAACCAAGAAACATGATGCAAGAATGCAATGGTTTGATCTCTCTACTAACGATACGATCAAGCTACCAACTTGAGAGCCCCCCTTGATAGTACGGCAAAAGATCCTATAACCCGCTCTCCCAACTACCACCACAAGACCGGTAAAGAAAACCTATCAAGGGCAAACCTTTTCCTTGCACATGGTCCACTTGAGCTAGATGATGACGATCTTGACTCCCTCAAGTTGGACCACCTTTCTTGATTGCGTTGGCTCGATGAAGACTAGATGATTGCTCCCCCATAGTCCACTATGGTGTGAGCCACTCTTCGGCACATCTTCACAAGTCCGTTGACACCACAATGGATGGCAAGATTCAAGCACTTGATCTCTTCGTGATGCTCCACTTGAACTTGCACACGGCAATCTTGATGACGATCACCACTTGATGCCATCCTTTCCATGGGTTGTATGATATCTTCCTATTGACGCAAGCCCATGGACACGTACCTACTCTCACATAGACCATGGGTTAGTACAAAAAGTGCAATGGACAATGCTTACCATACCATGGGATCACTTGATCCCTCTCGGTACATCTTCTACGCTTTGTGAGTTGATCAATTTGATTCACTCTTGACTTAGTCTTGATCAACCTTGAATCTTTCCAGCTCTCTTCATTTGGATGATGTCTTGAAGGTAAACATGAATGAACACACAATCTTCTTCTTCAAGACATGCTTGCAATAAGCTCAACACTCACATGACCAATCTTTGGATAATTCCTTAATAGCACCTTGGTCAACTCATAAACTCCTTGAAACCAACACATGAACTTCAAGAAAAGCCTATGGACAAAACCTTCAAATATAACTCGAGGCAATCATTAGTCCATAGAGATTGTCATCAATTACCAAAACCAAACATGGGGGCACCGCATGTTCTTTCAGTCACTCCGTATGACAGAGAGATATCTCTGGGCCCTCTCGGTAATACAACATCTTAAAGAGCTTGCAAGCAATTTGACTAATGAGTTAGTCACGGGTTCTTGTATTAAGGAACGAGTACAGAGACTTGTCGGTAAAGAGATTGAACTAGGTATGGAGATATCGACGATCGAATCTCGGGCAAGTAACATATCACCGACAAAGGGAATTACATACGGGATTAACTGAATCCTTGACATCGTGGTTCAACCGATAAAAGATCTCCGTGGAATATGTAGGAATCAATATGGGCATCCAGGTCCCGCTATTGGTTATTGACCGGAGAGGTGTCTCGGTCATGACTACATGGTTCCCGAACCCGCAGGGTCACACACTTAACGTTCGTTGACGCTAAAGTAGTATTGGGATATTTGTGTTGGAAATATGCCCTAGAGGCAATAATAAAAGCATTATTATTATATTTCCTTGTTCATGATAATTGTCTTTATTCATGCTATAATTGTGTTATCCGGAAATCGTAATACATGTGTGAATAACAGACATCAACATGTCCCTAGTAAGCCTCTAGTTGACTAGCTCGTTGATCAACAGATAGTCATGGTTTCCTGACTATGGACACTGGATGTCATTGATAACGAGATCACATCATTAGGAGAATGATGTGATGGACAAGACCCAATCCTAAACATAGCACAAGATCGTATAGTTCATTTGCTAGAGTTTTCCAATGTCAAGTATCTTTTCCTTAGACCATGAGATCGTGTAACTCCCGGATACCGTAGGAGTGCTTTGGGTATGCCAAACGTCACAACGTAACTGGGTGACTATAAAGGTAGACTACGGGCATCTCCGAAAGTGTCTGTTGGGTGACATGGATCAAGACTGGGATTTGTCACTCCGTATGACGGAGAGGTATCACTGGGCCCACTCGGTAATGCATCATCATAATGAGCTCAGAGTGGCCAAGTGTCTGGTCACGGGATCATGCATTACGGTACGAGTAAAGTGACTTGCCGGTAACGAGATTGAACGAGGTATTGGGATACCGACGATCGAATCTCGGGCAAGTAACATATCGATAGACAAAGGGAATAGCGTACGGGGTTGATAGAATCCTCGACATCGTGGTTCATCCGATGAGATCATCGTGGAGCATGTGGGAGCCAACATGGGTATCCAGATCCCGCTGTTGGTTATTGACCGGAGAGTCGTCTCGGTCATGTCTGCTTGTCTCCCAAACCCGTAGGGTCTACACACTTAAGGTTCAGTTACGCTAGGGTTGTAGGGATATGTATATGCAGTAACCCGAATGTTGTTCGGAGTCCCGGATGAGATCCCGGACGTCACGAGGAGTTCCGGAATGGTCCGGAGGTAAAGATTTATATATGGGAAGTCCTGTTTCGGGCATCGGGACAAGTTTCGGGGTTATCGGTATTGTACCGGGACCACCGGAAGGGTCCCGGGGGTCCACCGGGTGGGTCCACCTGTCCCGGGGGGCCACATGGGCTGTAGGGGGTGCGCCTTGGCCTAATGGGCCAAGGGCACCAGCCCCACATAGGCCCATGCGCCTAGGGTTTAAGGGGGAAAGAGTCCTAGGAGGGGAAGGCACCTCCTAGGTGCCTTGGGGGGGAGGGAAACCCCCCTTGGCCGCCGCACCCCCTAGGAGATTGGATCTCCTAGGGCCGGCCACCCCCCTTGGCCCTCCTATATATAGTGGGGGAGAGGAGGGACTTCATACCTGAACGCCCTGGCCTTTGGTTGCCTCCTTCTCCCTCCCCAACACCTCCTCCACCTCCATAGTGCTTAGCGAAGCTCTGCCGGAGTACTGCAGCTCCATCAACACCACGCCGTCGTGCTGCTGCTGGTGCCATCTCCCTCAACCTCTCCTCCCTCCCTTGCTGGATCAAGAAGGAGGAGACGTGGCTGTTCCGTACGTGTGTTGAACGCGGAGGTGCCGTCCGTTCGGCGCTGGTCATCGGTGATTTGGATCACGTCGAGTACGACTACATCATCACCGTTCTTTTGAACGCTTCCGCTCGCGATCTACAAAGGTATGTAGATGCATCTCATCACTCGTTGCTAGATGAACTCCTAGATGATCTTGGTGAAACGAGTAGGAAAATTTTTGTTTTCTGCAACGTTACCCAACAGTGGCATCATGAGCTAGGTCTATGCGTAGTTCTTCTTGCGCGAGTAGAACACAATTTGTTGTGGGCGTAGATTTGTCAACTTTCTTGCCGTTACTAGTCCTTTCTTGCTTCAGCGGTATTGTGGGATGAAGCGGCCCGGACCAACCTTACACGTACGCTTACGTGAGACCGGTTCCACCGACTAACATGCACTAGATGCATAAGGTGGCTGGCGGGTGTCTGTCTCTCCTACTTTAGTTGGAGCGGAATCGATGAACAGGGTCCTTATGAAGGGTAAATAGAAGTTGACAAATCACGTTGTGGCTTTAACGTAGGTAAGAAAACGTTCTTGCTAGAACCCTAATTCAGCCACGTAAAACTTGCAACAACAATTAGAGGACGTCTAACTTGTTTTTGCAGCAAGTGGTTTGTGATATGATATGGCCAAAGTTGTGATGAATGATGAATGATCTATATGTGATGTATGAGATGTTCATGCTATTGTAATAGGAATCACGACTTGCATGTCGATGAGTATGACAACCGGCAGGAGCCATAGGAGTTGTCTTTATTCTTTTAATGACCTGCGTGTCATCGAGAAACGCCATGTAAATTACTTTACTTTATTGCTAAACGCGTTAGCCATAGTAGTAGAAGTAATAGTTGGCGAGCAACTTCATGGAGACACGATGATGGAGATCATGATGATGGAGATCATGGTGTCAAGCCGGTGACAAGATGATCATGGAGCCCCAAGATGGAGATCAAAGGAGCTATGTGATATTGGCCATATCATGTCACGTTTATTATTTGATTGCATATGATGTTTATCATGTTTTGCATCTTGTTTACTTAGAACGACGGTAGTAAATAAGATGATCCCTCATAATAAATTCAAGAAGTGTTCCCCCTAACTGTGCACCGTTGCGACAGTTCGCTGTTTCAAAACACCACGTGATGATCGGGTGTTTTATTCAGACGTTCACATACAACGGGTGTAAGACAGATTTACACATGCAAACACTTAGGTTGACTTGACGAGCCTAGCATGTACAGACATGGCCTCGGAACACAGAAGACCGAAAGGTCGAGCATGAGTCGTATAGAAGATACGATCAACATGAAGATGTTCACCGATGTTGACTAGTCCGTCCCACGTGATGATCGGACACGGTCTAGTTTAACTCGGATCATGTAATACTTAGATGGATAGAGGGATGTCTAATCTAAGTGGGAGTTCACTAATAATTTGATTAGTTGAACTTAATTATCATGAACTTAGTCTAAAATCTTTGCAATATGTCTTGTAGATCAAATGGCCAACGTAGTCCTCAACTTCAACGCGTTCCTAGAGAAAACTAAGCTGAAGGACGATGGCAGCAACTATACGGACTGGGTCCGGAACCTGAGGATCATCCTCATAGCTTCCAAGAAAGATTATGTCCTACAAGCACCGCTTGGTGACGCACCCGTTCTCCCTGCAGAACAAGATGTTATGAACGCTTGGCAGGCATGTTTCGATGACTACTCCCTCGTTCAGTGCGGCATGCTTTACAGCCTAGAGCCGGGGCTCCAAAAGCGTTTTGAGAGACATGGAGCATATGAGATGTTCGAAGAGCTGAAAATGGTTTTCCAAGCTCATGCCCGGGTCGAGAGATATGAAGTCTCCGACAAATTCTTCAGCTGTAAGATGGAGGAAAACAGTTCTGTCAGTGAGCACATACTCACTATGTCTGGGTTGCATAACCGCTTAACTCAGCTGGGAGTTAATCTCCCGGATGATGCGGTCATTGACAGAATCCTCCAGTCGCTTCCACCAAGCTACAAGAGCTTTGTGATGAACTTCAATATGCAGGGGATGGAAAAGACCATTCCTGAAGTATTTGCTATGCTGAAATCAGCAGAGGTAGAAGTCAGGAAGGAACATCAAGTGTTGATGGTCAATAAAACCACTAAGTTCAAGAAAGGCAAGGGTAAAAAGAACTTCAAGAAGGACGGCAAGGAGGTTGCCGCGCCCGGCAAGCAAGCTGCCGGGAAGAAGTCAAAGAATGGACCCAAGCCCGAGACTGAGTGCTTTTATTGCAAGGGAAGCGGTCACTGGAAGCGGAACTGCCCTAAGCACTTAGCGGATAAGAAGGCCGGCAAAACAAAAGGTATATGTGATATACATGTAATTGATGTGTACCTTACTAGTGCCCGTAGTGGCTCCTGGGTATTTGATACCGGTGCAGTTGCTCACATTTGTAACTCAAAGCAGGGGCTGCAGAATAAGCGGAAACTGGCAAAGGACGAGGTGACGATGCGCGTCGGGAATGGTTCCAAGGTCAATGTGATCGCCGTCGGCACGCTACCTCTGCATCTCCCTTCGGGATTAGTTTTAAACCTTAATAATTGTTATTTAGTGCCAGCTTTGAGCATGAACATTGTATCGGGATCTCGTTTAATTCGAGATGGCTACTCTTTTAAATCTGAGAATAATGGTTGTTCCATTTTTATGAGAGATATGTTTTATGGTCATGCTCCTATGGTGAATGGTTTATTTTTTATGAATCTCGAACGTGATGCTACACATGTTCATAATGTGAGTACCAAAAGAAGTAAGGTTGATAATGATAGTCCCACATACTTGTGGCACTGCCGCCTTGGTCACATAGGTGTCAAACGCATGAAGAAGCTCCATGTTGATGGACTTTTAGAGTCTCTTGATTATGAATCATTTGACACGTGCGAACCATACCTGATGGGTAAAATGACCAAGACTCCGTTCTCAGGAACAATGGAGCGAGCAACCGACTTATTGGAAATCATACATATAGATGTGTGCGGTCCGATGAGTGTTGAGGCTCGCGGTGGCTATCGTTATGTTCTCACTCTCACTGATGATCTAAGTAGGTATGGGTATATCTACTTAATGAAATACAAGTCTGAAACCTTTGAAAAGTTCAAGGAATTTCAGAGTGAGGTTGAAAATCAACGTGACAGGAAAATCAAGTTTCTACGATCAGATCGTGGAGGAGAATACTTGAGTCACGAGTTTGGGGCACACTTAAGAAAATGTGGAATAGTTTCACAACTCACGCCGCCTGGAACACCTCAGCGTAATGGTGTGTCCGAACGTCGTAATCGCACTCTGTTAGATATGGTGCGATCTATGATGTCTCTTACCGATTTACCGCTTTCTTTTTGGGGCTATGCTTTAGAGACTGCCGCATTCACTTTAAATAGGGCTCCGTCGAAATCCGTTGAGACGACACCGTATGAATTATGGTTTGGAAAGAAACCTAAGCTGTCGTTTCTAAAAGTTTGGGGATGCGATGCTTATGTCAAGAAACTTCAACCTGAAAAGCTCGAACCCAAGTCGGAAAAATGCGTCTTCATAGGATACCCAAAAGAAACTATTGGGTACACCTTCTACCTCAGATCCGAAGGCAAGACCTTTGTTGCCAAGAATGGGTCCTTTCTGGAGAAAGAGTTTCTCTCGAAAGAAGTAAGTGGGAGGAAAGTAGAGCTTGATGAAGTATTACCTCTTGAACCGGAAAATGGCGCAACTCAAGAAAATGTTCCTGAGGTGCCTGCACCGACTAGAGAGGAAGTTAATGAAAATGATCAAGATACTTCTGATCAAGCCCCTACTGAAATTCGAAGGTCCACAAGGACACGTTCCGCACCAGAGTGGTACGGCAACCCTGTCTTGGAAATCATGCTGTTAGACAATGGTGAACCTTCGAACTATGAAGAAGCGATGGCGGGCCCGGATTCCGACAAATGGCTAGAAGCCATGAAATCCGAGATAGGATCCATGTATGAAAACAAAGTATGGACTTTGACTGACTTGCCCGTTGAGCGGCGAGCCATAGAAAATAAATGGATCTTTAAGAGGAAGACAGACGCGGATGGTAATGTGACCATCTATAAAGCTCGGCTTGTCGCTAAGGGTTATCGACAAGTTCAAGGGGTTGACTACGATGAGACTTTCTCATCGGTAGCGAAGCTGAAGTCCGTCCGAATCATGTTAGCAATTGCCGCATTCTATGATTACGAAATATGGCAAATGGACGTCAAAACGGCATTCCTTAATGGTTTCCTTAAGGAAGAATTGTATATGATGCAGCCGGAAGGTTTTGTCGATCCTAAGAATGCTGACAAAGTGTGCAAGCTCCAACGCTCGATTTATGGGCTGGTGCAAGCATCTCGGAGTTGGAACATTCGCTTTGATGAGATGATCAAAGCGTTTGGGTTTACACAGACTTATGGAGAAGCCTGCGTTTACAAGAAAGTGAGTGGGAGCTCTGTAGCATTTCTCATATTATATGTAGATGACATACTGTTGATGGGAAATGATATAGAACTCTTGGACAGCATCAAGGCCTACTTGAATAAAAGTTTTTCAATGAAGGACCTTGGAGAAGCTGCTTATATATTAGGCATCAAAATCTATAGAAATAGATCGAGACGCCTCATAGGTCTTTCACAAAGCACATACCTTGATAAGATATTGAAGAAGTTCAATATGGATCAATCCAAGAAGGGGTTCTTGCCTGTGTTGCAAGGTATGAAATTGAGCTCAGCTCAATGTCCGACCACGGCAGAAGATATAGAAGAGATGAGCGTCATCCCCTATGCCTCAGCCATAGGTTCTATTATGTATGCCATGCTGTGTACCAGACCTGATGTTAACCTTGCCGTCAGTTTGGTAGGAAGGTACCAAAGTAATCCCGGCAAGGAACACTGGACAGCGGTCAAGAATATCCTGAAGTACCTGAAAAGGACTAAGGAAATGTTTCTCGTTTATGGAGGTGACGAAGAGCTCGTCGTAAAGGGTTACGTCGATGCTAGCTTCGACACAGATCTGGATGACTCTAAGTCACAAACCGGATACGTGTATATTTTGAATGGTGGGGCAGTAAGCTGGTGCAGTTGCAAGCAAAGCGTCGTGGCGGGATCTACATGTGAGGCGGAGTACATGGCAGCCTCAGAGGCAGCACATGAAGCAATATGGGTGAAGGAGTTCATCACCGACCTAGGAGTCATACCCAATGCGTCGGGGCCGATCAAGCTCTTCTGTGACAACACTGGAGCTATTGCACTTGCCAAGGAGCCCAGGTTTCACAAGAAGACAAGGCACATCAAGCGTCGCTTCAACTCCATTTGTGAAAATGTTCAAGATGGAGACATAGAGATTTGTAAAGTACATACGGACCTGAATATAGCAGATCCGTTGACTAAACCTCTCCCTAGAGCAAAACATGATCAACACCAGAATTCCATGGGTGTTCGATTCATCACAATGTAACTAGATTATTGACTCTAGTGCAAGTGGGAGACTGTTGGAAATATGCCCTAGAGGCAATAATAAAAGCATTATTATTATATTTCCTTGTTCATGATAATTGTCTTTATTCATGCTATAATTGTGTTATCCGGAAATCGTAATACATGTGTGAATAACAGACATCAACATGTCCCTAGTAAGCCTCTAGTTGACTAGCTCGTTGATCAACAGATAGTCATGGTTTCCTGACTATGGACACTGGATGTCATTGATAACGAGATCACATCATTAGGAGAATGATGTGATGGACAAGACCCAATCCTAAACATAGCACAAGATCGTATAGTTCATTTGCTAGAGTTTTCCAATGTCAAGTATCTTTTCCTTAGACCATGAGATCGTGTAACTCCCGGATACCGTAGGAGTGCTTTGGGTATGCCAAACGTCACAACGTAACTGGGTGACTATAAAGGTAGACTACGGGCATCTCCGAAAGTGTCTGTTGGGTGACATGGATCAAGACTGGGATTTGTCACTCCGTATGACGGAGAGGTATCACTGGGCCCACTCGGTAATGCATCATCATAATGAGCTCAGAGTGGCCAAGTGTCTGGTCACGGGATCATGCATTACGGTACGAGTAAAGTGACTTGCCGGTAACGAGATTGAACGAGGTATTGGGATACCGACGATCGAATCTCGGGCAAGTAACATATCGATAGACAAAGGGAATAGCGTACGGGGTTGATAGAATCCTCGACATCGTGGTTCATCCGATGAGATCATCGTGGAGCATGTGGGAGCCAGCATGGGTATCCAGATCCCGCTGTTGGTTATTGACCGGAGAGTCGTCTCGGTCATGTCTGCTTGTCTCCCGAACCCGTAGGGTCTACACACTTAAGGTTCAGTTACGCTAGGGTTGTAGGGATATGTATATGCAGTAACCCGAATGTTGTTCGGAGTCCCAGATGAGATCCCGGACGTCACGAGGAGTTCCGGAATGGTCCGGAGGTAAAGATTTATATATGGGAAGTCCTGTTTCGGGCATCGGGACAAGTTTCGGGTTATCGGTATTGTACCGGGACCACCGGAAGGGTCCCGGGGGTCCACCGGGTGGGTCCACCTGTCCCGGGGGGGCACATGGGCTGTAGGGGGTGCGCCTTGGCCTAATGGGCCAAGGGCACCAGCCCCACATAGGCCCATGCGCCTAGGGTTTAAGGGGGAAAGAGTCCTAGGAGGGGAAGGCACCTCCTAGGTGCCTTGGGGGGGAGGGAAACCCCCCCTTGGCCGCCGCACCCCCTAGGAGATTGGATCTCCTAGGGACGGCCACCCCCCCTTGGCCCTCCTATATATAGTGGGGGAGAGGAGGGACTTCATACCTGAACGCCCTGGCCTTTGGTTGCCTCCTTCTCCCTCCCCAACACCTCCTCCACCTCCATAGTGCTTAGCGAAGCTCTGCCGGAGTACTGCAACTCCATCAACACCACGCCGTCATGCTGCTGCTGGTGCCATCTCCCTCAACCTCTCCTCCCTCCCTTGCTGGATCAAGAAGGAGGAGACGTGGCTGTTCCGTACGTGTGTTGAACGCGGAGGTGCCGTCCGTTCGGCGCTGGTCATCGGTGATTTGGATCACGTCGAGTACGACTACATCATCACCGTTCTTTTGAACGCTTCCGCTCGCGATCTACAAAGGTATGTAGATGCATCTCATCACTCATTGCTAGATGAACTCCTAGATGATCTTGGTGAAACGAGTAGGAAAATTTTTGTTTTCTGCAACGTTACCCAACAATTTGATGATTGGTAACCGAATGTTGTTCGGAGTCCCGGATAAGATCTCGGACGCCACGAGGAGTCTCGGAATGGTCGAGAGGTACAGATTTATATATGGGAAGTCATATTTTGGGTTCCGGAAAAAGATGTAGTTTTTTCGGTATTGTACTGTGAAGCTTCTAAAAGGTTTCGGAGGATTCCTGAGGGGTCCGGAAGTCCACAAGTGGGTCCACCACGACCCAAGGGCTGGCAAGGGCTGAGAGGGAGGCGCCCTAGCCTTATTGGGCTAGGCGCACCAAGTCCTCAAAAACCCATATGGCTAGGGAAGGGGGAAAGGGAGGAGTCCTAGTAGGAATAGGATTGGACTGAGTACAAGTCCTCTTCCCCATGGTTGCGCCCTAGGGCTTGGAGGGGTTGTTTCCCACGCCCCTCCACCTATATATAGAGGGTGGGGGTGCCCCAAGAGCACACACCAAGCCCTTGGCGCCCCTCTCTCTCTCATTACTCTGTAGTTCCTCCGTCCTCGTTCTAGTAGCGCTTGGCGAAGCCCTGCTGAACTAGCTCCACCACCACCATCACCACCACGCCACCGTGCTGGTTGTGATCCCATCTACTTCTCCGCCTTTCTCTTGCTGGATCAAGGAGGAGACGTCATCGAGTCGCACGTGTGCTAAACTCGAAGGTGTTGTCCGCTCGGCACTAGATCGGTTGCATCGTGATCGGATCGCGAAGAGTACAACTACATCAACCGCGTTATATATGCTTCCGCTTTCGGTCTACGAGGGTATGTAGACAAACTCTCCCCTCTCGTTGTTATGCTTCTCCTAGATAGATCTTGGGTGTTTGTAGGGAAAAAATTGATTTTCATGCTTCGTTACCCATCAGTTGCGCCATAATAAGTGAGCCATTTGAGAGGAAATAGCATTCACAACCCATTTAGGAAACTTGATAAGGGACATTAGATAAGCAGGAATGCTACTTCCTCTCAAATTCTCTCTTTTTTCAGGGTCCTCTCAAATTCTCTTTACTAGTTCCCACCACACATCAAACTTGAAATTGGGACTAAAAATCAACTTCCCATGCCTAATCCCCTAGCAAACTCCCACATGTTAACTCCAATTCCATTTCCCCATTGTAGCCAAACACGTTGTTGTGAAAAAAGTGGTGGGGTGAGATGTGTTTTCAAGCTAAGAGAGATAATGCAGAGATGAAATGTGCAATGCATTCGTTCCTACTCTCTTGGATAAACGTAGAAAGACGCTCATTTTGTTAATATTCTAATAGAGGTTTGAGTTGGCAGCGGCATGTTCGATCTTTTGAGATATTTTTGTATGATGCCACAAGCATTAAACAACATGCAATATTACCTGCAAAATAGCATGCAATAAAATAATCCTCTATAGCTATGCACCAACATTTAACTTCTCTAGAAATGCAAGTTTTAGCTAGTTTTGTTTAAAAAAAGGTTATTGTTTACCACATTTGATGAACAATGAGAAGAAAAGGAATCTCATTTATAGGATATTCTAAACATTGAACACTTACGATATAATGAAAATCTTACTACTTATGCAAAATTCTGCTAATGAACCTTGAACACAACCACAATTTTATCTAGGAATTAATCCACCAACCTCCAAATTCTGATAGCCTGCTAGTGTTTTTTTTATGTTACCATTTTTATGTTACCAACCTCCAATTTAGTGGATCTCCAAATGCTACCAGTAAACAGCAATATCACATGGCGCAAGAACAGTCTGATCATGCAGACTTCCTAAACCCTTACCACATTCAGCTGAAAGTACACTCAAGTTTAAGTCAGTTAGCAAACCCTTCCATGCAAACAAAATTTCATGATCCTTGGTTAGCTATCAACCGCCTAGATGGGGAAGACCTAGAGGTTAGAGATCACCAAAAATGCTTGCTGAGTCATGACAAAACTGTTCCTCTCGACATCCAGTGCTTCCAGCGTGTCTGATCTGAAAATCCTTCACCGACAACACCTCATACAATCGATTGGCATCCATTTGTAACAAGATGGGCGCAGCATCAGCCCACCCCTGAAGCTCTTCACTCGACAACCGGTGCCTTTGCTTTCTTCGCATGCTTCTTGCTAGTTCTTTGCCTTTTTCGCTTATCCCCATTGGCATCTTCTTTCTTTTGCTCCGTGTTCTCAGTAGGCTGTGGCCTCTTCTTCAAAACTTCAGAATTGCTGAGTCGGGAACCATATACCATCTTCCTGACAAAGAAGCCCGCGACATCTCCATTGTCACGCTTCAGGAGTACCGATTTTTGGAGTCGCCCACTGGAGTCCTGAATGTTTCAGCAAAAGTATAAAGTACAAAGTTAATCGTGTGCCGCTGCATGTTTCAGCAATTCAGACTGGTGCTATCCAGAAATTCAGTTGAATAAGCAAACTATGGTAACGAACCAAACTATGAAGTCACGCGTACCTTAGTCTCTTGGCCATCTAATTCATCAAAGGCTTTATCTGCCTCATCTATGTCATTAAAAGAAATACACGTAGAGTAAAACTCGCCTCGAATCCTTGAATCAATCTGTTGAAAAGGAAAGGGTATAAATCACTAATTTATGCATATAAGTTTATCGAACAAGCAACAAAAGCTCTGAGAAAACCTTCTCATCGATGCTGGGATTCCCAGAGAATATTTTAAGCAGCTCTTGACAAGGAAGGTAGACTGGAATTCTATGAGCAAGCAACTTCATCTGGTCAGGTTCAGGTACCTAAGAAATAAAAACAAATAAGTCAGGTAGCAACTTGAATAACAACGGGAAGGACTAAGAACTTCCTTTCAACTCTTACACTATTCTCCGCAATTTCGATGGGATCATTAAATCCATGCTTGAGCTTTGCAGTAACTAGATTCATCGCAGCTTCTGCATCCTTCAAGCAGTTATGTGGTTCTCCGTCCTCCCGAACGGAATACCCACAAACAGACTACAGGCACAAAACATAAGTAAACAATTTAGCATTCATAGACACATACCATGGGTTTTCTATCTCAAAATCTAAGAGGGCCGGCTTGCAGCACCAACAGGGGAAAAAATTAAACCAAAAAAAGAATGGAAGTATCTTTCAATCCTGAAATCAAACATTACTCTAGACAGTTTAGGGGGGCATGAGATCCCAAAGGAGTCCTTTTATGTCACTATATCTGTATTGAGTGCAAAATGTTGCTCATTTAGCAGAAGCGGAAACACTGTTATATGGTGCCCCTGTGACCATACCTTGCAAAGGCTGTTCAAAGAAGCTGTTGAAGTAGTAGGTAAATTCGCATACTTAAAGATGTATGCCGTATCAATGACTCGACTGTAATCAAACTTGAGAGCTGAAATCAGAGAGAGGAATAATAGGACCTTGAGTTAAATGTTATGCGAAGAAAAAAAACATGTCTAACAAACACAATACAAGCACTGAATATAACTACTTCAAGAAGATTAGACATGATCCAATCACACCTTACCATATAGATCTCTATATAAGCTATGCCCAACCAAAATCTTTCCTTTGGCCAAGATTTTCTTCAATGATTTCTACAGAAGAAAGGGACACAAATATAACTCACAAGAAGGAAATAAAAAAAAAATATGCAAGATGCTTGTACAGACAACATACCTGAATATCAACTAATGAGCATGTGACTCCTTCTAAATCCTTCTTAGATACACCAGTGATGTGTGTCCTGTAATCTGCAACAGCTTTGAGGGGATTTACAAGTGTATCCAACTTCACCTGGCAAAAAATGAATGTTAGCGGGACTAGATAAACAAATCTAAATACACTTTATTTAGCAAAAATAATATGTTACCTCCAGTTTGTTGTCTACAACACATACTCGGACGACAGCTTCTGTACCATCGTGGCAAAGGACCATCTCGCAGTCAATTGCCAACATGGCTCCAGAGTTCATACTACTAGAAACTTTTCCTATCCGCATTACTTTCCACCCCTGCAAATAAGTAATGCCAATAAATTTTGGTAGTGGAGAAGCTGAAATATTCCTTAATTATCAGACAAGTACATGAAGAGTCCAAGATACTAATACTACATCATTATTAAAGTTACTAAAGTACAACAAGGAGATGAGACTATAAATTGACCTTGAGCTTTGCAACTTAGACAAGGGATAAATATGTTTTGGGTTTTGTATAAAGAATCCTACGCGATGTACAAGTACCGATGTGAAAATGTGATCCAAGCAAAACAATCATGAAAGCTATTCTGGCCTAAAACCTAATTTTGACAGAAAAACGTGCAAGAAACACAAAATGTTGGATCATCCTTTGTTAGCTTGTACTTACCTCTTGATAAGATGGGAAGTAGTAGTTTTTCCTGTAGTCAAGGTGTTCTGTCGTCAACTGAACAAGCTTCTGCATTTGCACAATACATACATCAATACAATGGTTCACCAAACAATGTTCAATGTCCTTGAAAACTACATGAATACAGCAACCCAATTGCTCACAGTGACCCTGCAGGAAGGCGAACATTACCTGCTCTGGAGAAATCTTGCCGGAAAACTCATTCATATACTGCTCGATAGCTCTCCGTTCAGCGTGACGCCTCACCAATTTGCGGAAGTACTGGAACCAAAAGCAGAGCCTCAAAACTGTCAGTGCCATGGCCCGGATGCATAAAACAGAGCTGCGTATGCAGTGAGAGTGTGAGACACGGCTGGCTCCGAATCAAAGCACTACCTTCTGGAAATCTTTGGAGAAGGTTACAAGGAACGCGAGCAGCACGTCCTTGGTCCGCTTCTTGGGGTCGCTGACGGAGGCGCCGAACTTCTTGTCGTTCCGTGCCAGGAAGTCCTTCCATCCCCCCTCGGCCCCCTTCAGCCCGTTCTTCTGGGTGAACCTCACGATCTCCACGAGCACCTGGCAAGTACAAAAGCACGCGGAATAAGATACAGACCTCTCCGGCAGGTTCTCGCTCGCTGACTCTCTTGCTTTTTTACCTCTTTCTCGGCGCCGGCGAGCCGCTCGCCCATCGGACGGGTGCGAGGGCGACGGAAGGGGGAAGGGTTGTTGGTGCTTGGCTTGTCCTCGGACGGCCTTCTCTTCCGCGGCGTCGAAAAGAGATGGTGGCTGGGAGGGAGGCGGCGCGGCGGCGTATTGCTTTGGGTGCAGACGGCGGCGGCGGTCGAGCAGTGCGCGGCACGGGAAGATGGCCGAAAAAGTCCTGCTTCTAGGGCTAGTAGAGAGGGTTAGCCCAGTAGTTTGACGACGCAGCTTCGTGGAAGGATTTGTCCATTAACGGCCCATAATTGCGGAAAAGCCCATGTGGCATTTAAGGCGCCAAATGCTAGCTTACTTTTTTTTTTGAGACAAACCAAATACTAGCTTACTGGTACAGGCCGCCCATTTTCGTTCCTACTGGGCCGGCTCATCTAGTCGTAATCCGTTTTCTAGGGGATCATCTCCGGCCCAACTATGTTCAGCGCTCATAGCTTCTCATTTTTATTGTATGGCCGACACAAGAGATTTCAGAAACCTTTTTTGGTAATCAAAGTTCGTTCATGTGGTTGAGCAGCAGTGGCGCTATTCCAGTTCAATTGCAATCTTTGTACTAAAATATTGGGGATATTTCAGCTTGCAAAGATTAATACCACGAAGAAGATATCTCCAAGAAATTTCATTTTAATTCTTATAGTTGTGTGAGTTGCTTTGCAATTTATTCGATCCTAGATCCAAAGCAAATGTATCTATAATGGTTTTGGTTATGAATAAAGTTACAATTATTTCCCAAAACTGAGAAGCTTCCGACCAGTTCTTCTATTTTTTTTACTTTTCCCCATATTTTAATTATTTTTTCTTTCCCTTTTTCGTTCTTAATTTATATTTTTACATATTCTTTATTTTACAATTCATGTCTTTATTCAAAATCAGAACTATTTTTCCAATTCATCAACATTTTTTAGTTCAAAACATCTTTTGCTTTTCATGAACATTTTCAATTTACGGATATTTAAAATAACATGATTTTTTTCAAATTCAAAAATATATTTTTTAATAAACTGATATTTTTCCTTTATGAGAATATTTTTAAAATTTTAGAATTTCATCCAAATTCATGAATTTTTAAAAATATACAAAAAATAATAATTTAAAAAATCAATTAAATAACATGGTAGCTAGAAAAAAAATAGGTGAACGGGCGCTATGCCGTGGCCTAGGAGCTGATGTGAGCGCTACACTCACTAACTAGTAAATCCCAGACTTGCATCGGTGTATGGGTGCACCTATATGCCACCCGTTGTGGCGCCTAAGAACAGCTCGCCTAGACCCAACTGCCGCATCGTGCTCATGTTATGATGATGTCATGTGTGTTTTTTCAAAAATAATTATTAAAATCATTTTTTATATTTCAAAATATTTTAAATATGTAGATTAGAAAGACAAACTCCGCCTATATTGTCTCAACATAGCCGGTCCCAAGCCCGGGTAAAGGAGGAGGGTTGTGATAGGCTTAACGAGCCAACGTAAAAACCTCGGCCATTCTTATGGAGATTAAACCCAAAAGATTTTTGTTGGGGCGTAACCCTCTAAGTGACGCGCCACATCAGAACTCGGCTATGGTGTCAAATGGGCAAGGGTCGGGTCGTCACCCCCTTGGTGGCAAGTGAGCAAGGATCGTGTCGTCACATCCTTATTGGCGCGCTACATCGGCGTTCGGATGTAGTGAAAAATGAGCAAGGGCCTTCGCATTTGTCTCGACAAGTGCAAAGGACCAAATGGAGAGGACAAAAGATGAAGGAGGTGGAGGATGAAGGAAATATGCCCAAGAGGCAATAATAAAGTTATTATTTATTTCCTTATTTCATGATAAATGTTTATTATTCATGCTAGAATTATATTAACCGGAAACTTGATACATGTGTGAATACATAGATAAACAGAGTGTCACTAGTATGCCTCTACTTGACTAGCTCATTGAATCAAAGATGGTTAAGTTTTCTAGCCATAGACATGAGTTGTCATTTGATTAACGGGATCACATCGTTAGGAGAATGATGTGATTGACTTGACCCATTCCGTTAGCTTAGCACTTGATCGTTTAGTATGTTGTTATTGCTTTCTTCATGATTTATACATGTTCCTATGGCTATGAGATTATGCAACTCCCGTTTACCGGAGGAACACTTTGTGTGTTACCAAACGTCACAACGTAACTGGGTGATTATAAATGTGCTCTAGAGGTGTCTCCGAAGGTACTTGTTGAGTTGACGTATTTCGAGATTAGGATTTGTCACTCCGATTGTCGGAGAGGTATCTATGGGTCCTCTCAGTAATGCACATCACTATAAGCCTTGCAAGCAATGTGACTAATGAGTTAGTTGCGGGATGATGCATTACAACGAGTAAAGAGAGTTGCCGGTAACGAGATTGAACTAGGTATTGAGATACCGACGATCGAATCTCGGGCAAGTAACATACCGATGACAAAGGGAACAATGTATGTTGTTATGCGGTTTGACCGATAAAGATCTTCGTAGAATATGTGGGAGCCAATATGAGCATCCAGGTTCCGCTATTGGTTATTGACCGGAGATGTGTCTCGGTAATGTCTACATAGTTCTCGAACCCGTAGGGTCCGCACGCTTAACGTTCGGTGACGATTTATATTATGAGTTATGTGTTTTGATGTACCGAAGGTAGTTCGGAGTCCCGGATGAGATCGGGGACATGACGAGGAGTCTCGAAATGGTCGAGACATAAAGATCGGTATATTGGACGACTATATTCGGACATCAGAAAGGTTCCGAGTGATTCGGGTATTTATCGAAGTACCGGAGAGTTACGGGAATTCGCCGAGGAGTACATGGGCCTTATTGGGCTTTAAGGGAAAGAGAGAGGGGAGGTTGCGCGCCCCCCAAGGCCTAGTCCGAATTGGACTAGGGGGAGGGGTTGCGCCCCCTCCTTCCTTCTCTTCTCTTTTCCCTTTCCTTGACTCCTACTCCTACTACTTGGAAGGGGGGAATCCTACTCCCGGTGGGAGTAGGACTCCTCCAGGGCGCGCCATAGGAGGGCCGGCCCTCCCCCCTCCTCCACTCCTTTATATACGGGGGCAGGGGGCACCTCTAGACACAAGTTGATCAGTTGATCTCTCCCAGCCGTGTGCGGTGTCCCCCTCCACCATATTCCACCTCGATAATATCGTAGCGGTGCTTAGGCGAAGCCCTGCGTCGGTAGCATCATCAACACCGTCATCACGCCGTCGTGCTGACGAAACTCTCCCACAAAGCTCTGCTGGATCGGAGTTTGTGGGACGTCATCGAGCTGAACGTGTGCTGAACTCGGAGGTGCCGTACGTTCGGTACTTGGATCGGTCGGATCGTGAAGACGTACGACTACATCAACCGCATTGTGCTAACGCTTCCGCTTTCGGTCTACTAGGGTACATGGAGAACACTCTCCCCTCTCGTTGCTTTGCATCACCATGATCTTGCGTGTGCGTAGAAAATTGTTTGAAATTACTACGTTCCCCAACAGTGGCATCCGAGCCAGGTTTATGCGTAGATGTTATATGCACGAGTAGAACACAAGTGAGTTGTGGGCGATACAAGTCATACTGCTTACCAGCATGTCATACTTTGGTTCGGCGGTATTGTTGGATGAAGCGGCCCGGACCGACATTACACGTACGCTTACGCGAGACTGGTTCTACTAACGTGATTTGCACATAGGTGGCTGGCGGGTGTCAGTTTATCCAACTTTAGTTGAACCGAGTGTAGCTACGCCCGGTCCTTGAGAAGGTTAAAATAACACTAACTTGACGAACTATCGTTGTGGTTTTGATGCGTAGGTAAGAACAGTTCTTGATCAGCCCGTAGCAGCCACGTAAAACTTGCAACAACAAAGTAGAGGACGTCTGACTTGTTTTTGCAGGGCATGTTGTGATGTGATATGGTCAAGACATGGTTCTAAATTTTATTATATGAGATGATCATGTTTTGTAACAGAGTTATCGGCAACTGGCAGGAGCCATCTGGTTGTCGCTTTGTTGTATGCAATGCAATCGCCCTGTAATTGCTTTACTTTATCACTAAGCGGTAGCGATAGTCGTAGAAGCAATAGTTGGTGAGACGAAAACGATGCTACGATGGAGATCAAGGTGTCGCGCCGGTGACGATGGTGATCATGACGGTGCTTCGGAGATGGAGATCACAAGCACAAGATGATGATGGCCATATCATATCACTTATATTGATTGCATGTGATGTTTATCATTTATGCATCTTATTTTGCTTTGATTGGCGGTAGCATTATAAGATGATCTCTCACTAAATGTCAAGGTAAAAGTGTTCTCCCTGAGTATGCACCGTTGCCAAAGTTCGTCGTGCCGAGACACCACGTGATGATCGGGTGTGATAAGCTCTACGTTCATATACAACGGGTGCAAGCCAGTTTTGCACACGCAGAATACTCGGGTTAAACTTGACGAGCCTAGCATATGTAGATATGGCCTCGGGACACTGGAGACCGAAAGGTCGAGCGTGAATCCTATAGTAGATATGATCAACATAGTGATGTTCACCATTGAAAACTACTCCATCTCACGTGATGATCGGACATGGTTTAGTTGATTTGGATCACGTGATCACTTAGATGATTAGAGGGATGTCTATCTAAGTGGGAGTTCTTAAGTAATATGATTAATTGAACTTTAATTTATCATGAACTTAGTCTTGATAGTATTTTGCAAATTATGTTGTAGATCAATAGCTCGCGTTGTTGCTTCCTTATGTTTATTTTGATATGTTCCTAGAGAAAACTAAGTTGAAAGATGTTAGTAGCAATGATGCGGACTAGGTCCGTGATCTAAGGTTTATCCTCATTGCTGCAAGGAAGAATTATGTCCTTAATGCACTGCTAGGTGACAGATCTATTGCAGGAGCAGATGCAGACGTTATGAACGTTTGGCTAGCTCAATATGATGACTACTTGATAGTTTTGTGCACCATGCTTAACAGCTTAGAATCGGGACTTCAAAGACGTTTTAGAACGTCATGGATCATATGAGATGTTCCAGGAGTTGAAGTTAATATTTCAAGCAAATACCCAAGTTGAGAGATATGAAGTATCCAACAAGTTCCATAGCTAAAAGATGGAGGAGAATAGCTCAAGCAGTGAGCATGTGCTCAGATTGTCCAGGTACTACAATCGCTTGAATCAAATGGGAGTTAATCTTCCAGATAAAATAGTGATTGACAGAGTTCTCTAGTCACCATCACCAAGTTACTCGAACTTTGTGATGAACTATAGTATGCAAGGGATGACGAAAACGATTCCCGAGCTCTTCGTGATGCTGAAATCAACGAAGGTAGAAATCAAGAAATAGCATCAAGTGTTGATGATTAACAAGACCACTAGTTTCAAGAAAGGGCAAAGGGAAAGAAAGGGAACTTCATGTAGAATGGCAAGCAAGTTGTCACTTCCGTGAAGAAGCCCAAAGCTAGACTAAAGCCTGAAACTGAGTGCTTCTACTGCAAAGGAAATGGTCACTGGAAGTGGAAATTCCCTGAATATTTGGTGGATAAGAAGGATGGCAAAGTGAACAAGGGTATATTTGATATACAGGTTATTGATGTGTACCTTACTAGTATTTATAGTAGCCCCTGGGTATTTGATACTTGTTCAGTTGCTAAATATTAGTAACTCGAAATAAGAGTTACAAAATAAACAGATACTAGTTGAGGGTGAAGTGACGATGTGTGATGGAAGTAGTTCCAAGATTGATATGATCATCATCGCACACTCCCTATACTTTCGGGATTAGTGTTGAACCTAAATAAATGTTATTTGGCGTTTGCGTTGAGCATGAATATGATTTGATCATGTTTATTGCAATACGGTTATTCATTTAAAGTCAGAGAATAATTCTTGTTCTATTTACATGAATAAAACCTTCGATGGTTGTACACCCAATGAAATAGTTTGTTGGATCTCGATCATAGTGATACACATATTCATAATATTGATGCCAAAAGATGCAAAGTTGATAATGATAGTGCAACTTATTTGTGACACTGCCGTTTGGGTCATATCAGTGTAAAGCGCATGAAGAAACTCCATAAAGATGGTGTTTGACACGAGAAAAACATCGGCTAAGGACTCCGGGGAGAAGAGAAGAAGGGAGTGTGTTTCTCTCAGACGCCGGGGAAAGAAAACTGTGTATGCGGGCGTGCCAGTGTACTATAGTACACAAAAGAAAAAGAGATACGGGAACATGTATTTCATTAATCTCACTGGATAAATAAAATTACAATATCCCAAAAAAAAGGGTGCGCTCCGTGGCCTACTAGCACGGCCAAGATGGCTGTGGCGATTGTGTGATCTCCTGGTTCCCGGGGCCTCGAAAAGCTCCCGGTTAATTACTCCCGCGGGTTGCTCCGCGGGATACCTCCGATTGAGCTGTGTGGTCGTCTTCGTCGTCTTCGCTTCGCGTTCTCCATGCATGATGATGGTGATGTGTGTGTGGGCGGCGGCAGAGCCCATGTCCTCGTCGGTACACGCGCCGCAAGTAGCGTGGCCTTTGCGGTGGCCGCGCTTGCCCTCGCCGTCGTGCCTCGTCGGTCTTGACGGTGTTGGAGGAGTTGTTGTTGGGGTAGCATGGATCGCGCTCGGCTCGGACTTCTCGACGACCGGTAGCTTCTCAGGGTGTGCAAGGGGCTACGCCTTGCGGGAGTAATTGTCGGTGGAGACCATCATCGGTGTATGACCGTAGCGTTGCTCGCGCCAGCATGGCCTGAGTGGTCGACACCTCGTCCCGGTCAGACGCCGAGTCCACGGCAGTCGGCGTAGTCAAGGCATCGTCTCATGAGATCGTAGAGGAACGGTGTTGTTGTTGAAGTCACGTCGCCCTGCGGCCGCACCTTGTCCTCGGGCGGCGCCGACTTTCTCGGCTTCGGCCTCCGAATGAGTGTGGCGCCGGTAGCAGCGACACGGGGGTAGGAGGCTATCTGAATCATGGCATCGTGGTGTAGGACCTCAGCCTTCACTTCGCGTCCGGGCGCGGAGTGGACGTCGCCGTGCTCACATGTTCATCTTCAGAGCTCTACAGTAAGACGGGGTGGACAAGCAGGAGGTGGGGTGCTGCGCGTCTCCATCTTTGGCGACACCGAGCATGACGAAGTAGATGGTGTCGAACAGCTTCATTGGCTTCGTCTTCGGGTGATAGCTCATGTGTAGCTTCTTCCATGCATTTCTTTTTGTGAATCTAATGAACGCGTACGTTGCCATCCAGCCAACATCCACGTACATGCATGGCCCATGTACGTGCACATGAGGCATAGTGTGCATACTAATTCGCCTATTTAGCGATAGTTTAGAGGCACTTTGTGGCACAAGGTGGTCTCTCGGTGATGGGAAGCCGGCCGTCGAACCGGATGCTCCTGCTGTGACGAGGGAAAGGCGGACCCGGCAAGGCGTCGGCTCAGAGGTAGGGCATCGTTTGCTTCCGTCACAACATTGGCTGCACCGTTGCTCGATGTTGCTGGTAGGTGCCGACGAAGAACCGCCGGCGAGTGCTTCGGCGATGTTACAGGTTGCACGATGTCTTCAACGCGTCCACCTCAAGGAGCCGCCAGCAAGTGCTCCGTCTTCACGGAAGAACGCACGGCTTGATAGGCGTGCTTCTTCTTGAATGATGTTTCTCTTGTGCGATGAAGCGGACACGGGCTCCGTAGAACGGTGATGGCGACTTCAGTGCCATCGACCTCCACGCCATGGTGGCGGCTTGATAACATCGACAACGGGCAATGTCGTGGCATGCTCCACTTCGTCGTCTTCCGCTGCCTCATCATGATGAAGTAGATGTGAGGAGTGATGAGGCCCTCGGTGCGTCGAGCTACATGGAGTCACCGTGACGAAGGGGATGACATCTCGGCGACCTCCGTGTCGTCGGCTTCCATGGGGCCGGCTTGACGACATCGACGACAGGCTCTTCGTGGCGTGCTCCATATCATCGTCCTCCGCGGCACCCTCGTGATAAAGCGGTCGCGAGTGATGATAACGATCTCCGTGGCGTCCACCATCTAGCGGTGATGAGCAGGGGGCGGCCTTCGTGGCGTCGACCTCCGGGGCATCGGCCTCCGTGGCGTCAGCGTCCATAGCGCGGGCTTGGTGAAGATGAGCTCCAGAGACGCGTCGCCCTCGTCGAGCGGTGATGAGTGGGGGGCGGCCACCGTGGCGTCGACCTCTGTGACACCGACCTCGGTGACCTCGACGGTGGGCGGCGTCGTGGCGTGCTCTGTGCCATCGTCTTGGCCGAACCGTCCTGACGAGGTGAACAACAGGCGGTGATGACGACCTCTTCGTCGTTCTTTGCGGTGCTGGCTTGGTGAAGATGAGATCCGGGGACGCGTCGTCCTCATCGCGCGGTGATGACTGGGGTGGCCACCGTGGCGTCGACCTCTGTGACACCGACCTCGGTGGCATCAGCATCCATAGCGCGGGCTTGGTGAAGATGAGCTCCGGCGACGTGTCGTCCTCGTCGCGCGGTGATGACTGGGGTGGCCACCGTGGCGTCGACCTCCGGGGCATCGACCTGGCGACCTCGACGGTGGGCGGCGTCGTGGCGTGCTCCGTGTCGTCGTCTTGGCCTAACCGTCGTGACGAGGCGAACAACATGTGGTGATGACGACCTCTTTGTCGTTCCTTGTGGCGCTGGCTTGGTGAAGACCATCTCCGGCGACGTCCACTTCACCTTCCGGTCCGGCGGCTCCATCTCCGACGGGGGTCCGGTCATGCGAACATTGCTTTCGGCAACGCTCCCGACCTGTGTGTGTGCATGCTATATGCAAAGAAGGAACAAGGAAAGGGATGGGTTAGATCAAAGTTTTACTTTCGGGGAAGGTGAGCTTCGCGTCCATGTCGCAGCCGCCGAGCTCCTTGTACGCCGGCTCGGGTGCCTGCGTCTTTCCTCCTGCCGGGTAGATGCGAGCCGATGCGTGAGGGAGTTCCTCTGCAGACTTGCGTGATGAATGAATGGAGTGCTGCGTGGTGGATGGATGGGTGCTGGAGGTGTTATGCGATGGATGTGTGCGTGCGTGAGTTGCCTCTCCGGCCGTGCCTCCGTATCAGTGTGCGAATGGCCTTGTGCCTCTGTATTTATAGGGAAGGGAGATAGGCAGAGCGCGAGCGTTTGTTCCGATATTCGTGGGAAGATAGAGATCAAATCCCGTCTACGAGCTCCGTTGGTGCTTATCTTCTCCCTTTCTTAGCGCGTACGCCTGCACAAGGAAAACAAAACCAAACTCGCACGTACCTGAGCTACACAGCTGACCGGTGGGCCTGGTTCATTCGATCGCCATCTTCATCTTATCTCCGGGGTTTGCTGGTTGAAACAACCTCAGGTATTCAAGTACGTATACACGTGCTCGCCGACCGGTATATACGGGTATTAAAGAAATACGCATACGGTATGTTATCTTGTGGGCGTGTCGTAGATGTGGACTCAGCCTTCTCATTGTAACCTGCATGTGTGTATAAGTCTATGCCACGGAGCATCAAGTGCAAGTATAAATTGGTTAGTACGTGAGCAAACCCAAAATGCATGCATGCACGTACCATTGCATCATCGAGGATCGCCTAATGCGTGTGTGTACGTATACACCCAATATAAAACATAGATGTGTATAACTTGCAATTAAAAAAATACATTTATACTTATATCTTCTGAAAATGGTAATCACAAAAATACGTCGAACAAATGCCCCCTCACCGAAGAAAGTTCGAGCGCGTAGCAGATCGGACTTAATTTGGTGATATTCTGGCCATCCGTTGGGTTGCACCTGCAAAAGACAAACAAAGCAACTCACTGATGGATGTATGAAGTGTTAGATGAAGTGTGCATGGCCATGCATCCATATTCGTGGATTTTTGAGACTTCAGCAATCCACTCATTCTCTTGGTGCCGATTCTAGACCGAGATTGTTTCTGCCCCCAGCAACGAGTGCCGGCCACGCGTCCCGCTACTCCGTACACTGGGATAGCTCAACTGTGTTGGCACCGATCGAGGCTTCAAGCGGCCAGCTCCACCGTTGCCGTGTTAATGACGGTAGACTCGTGGGCTTCACGCCATCGCAGCACACCGTCACCGCCGAGGTGGGAGACTTCTCGTTGTGTGAACAGCATGTTGTGGACGCCGTGTACACCATCTCCAGAAACGATTGTTTGATCTCCATGTAGCCACGTGGTTGCAGGTATGTTCTTCTGCACGCGCATTCTTTAGGGAGCTCGTTGCGATTGCCCAATGGACAATGCTAGCCGACGAGACAGCCCTACTTCGTCTTCATTTCGTGGCGAAACATCATGCCTTGTCCTAAAAACAAAATAGATTTTACCGAACTTGTCATGACCACTTAACTGCTACGGTGCCAGACGACTAGATCGGAGGGTTTCACAGATTCATGCTGGCCGCACTGGCGCATTGCACTGCTCCCATTATCTTCATATGATGATGTAGGTGAAGCGCTGGTAGACCATCGACAACTCCCTTTCGCCATGGAGAGTGTACCGCCAGGTGGTATGCCGGGACACCATCGGCCTTATGGATGATCGAGGGATGATATTGCCCCCAAACTTCATTGTTGTTGGAGACAGGGAACCGGAGTGACATAGGCACCACCCTTATGAGCTCAGGTGCCTCCTTCCTACACCCATTGTTCATGTTGGTGCAGATGATTGGTTACCGGGATGCCGTCAGCATAGCAGGTTGACGTCGGGATATCATCGACGTCCACAGGCGTACGGGGTTGCCCCCGATGCCTGTGTTGTTGGTTGGTATAGAGACTCGATGTCGTGTTGGCGTCAGCAACGCCGAGAAGTACCTATTCTTGCCTGCAAAAAATGTTGGGGAAGCGCAACAACTAGAAATACCCAACAAAACAAAGCGAACAAAGAGGAAGAAAACAAAAAAAGGAAAGGTTTGGTTGGGCTTTAAAATGTTGGCCTTCCCTTTATACACCAGCTATGGGTGTGACATCCGAGAAGGCTACCAAAGGACTTGTCATCGGGAATCGTCGAAGTACCATGACGATTACAAATCCACAACTGTTTAAGCCTCCGTGTACGTGTATGAAGACGCCGTGTTTCGGGATGCTTCCGGGAGGCAACAGAAATTCATATTCTAGCCCATCATCATGCAGAGGGGCCCCACAGCCCGCGATGCCCCCTGTGCATGCCTCATGAACCCGGAGACTTGGGTATGGTAGGTTCCGGGTGGATGGTTTTGGGAGAACAACTTGGTGATTTTTCTTCGTGCCTTATTGAGGGGTGGTGAACATCTACCTTCCGCCTTCTTTCCAGTGAGTCTCGTACTGCTTGGGACAACTTGACTGCTTCTTGGATTCTTGGGGTTTTTTTTTTACTGCTCCATGGAGATTTTGGATTTTTTTTTTGTGCGGATTGATTGATTGGCCGCAGGCTTCATGAACTTGCTTGAACTTTTTTTTTTTGCTTGCACTGCTTGGGGATTGCTCTTTCATGACTTCTCGAAGACCCCCCTTGAGAACTTGGAAGGCACCTGTTCACCTCTGTGGACTAAGAAAACCCTCAGGCACTTTATCTGGAGCTTTTTGGTGGCGTACCCCAGGGTTGTCAGGTGGCTACGTACAGAACCAACTTGCATTGGGCCAGGTAGCCACCATGAATCTTTTCCTATAGTCTCCCCTGGGATGCGAGTCTCTGCGAACATGAAGTATGACAGGAAACATGAAGGGCGCGGGGTCTCGGCACTCAGAAGTGCCCAAGTAATCGTCCCCGCTGCCTCCGGAAGCATACACCTGATAAGTGTCGTGCATTGTGGGTGTAGGAGCTGCTCTGCCTGCAACTTGACACATTGTGCCACCCTTTGACAAGTCCTAGGGTAGCCAAAACTTCAATCAACAGCATGATGTGGTAGAGAAAAGCCA
>NC_041383.1:749039467-749074706 GCF_002162155.2 Triticum dicoccoides | reverse complement strand
GGATTAAGGAGGTACCTTTTGATATCATCAAAGCCGCGTTGGCATCCCTCATCCCACACGAACGGAGCTCCTTTCTTCATGAGGCTCGAGAAAGGTTGGATGCGTCCGGAGAGGTTGGAGATGAAGCGTCGGATGTACGCTAGCTTCCCCTGCAATGACCTCAACTCCTTGAGATCTTGGGGTGGTGGCATGTCGATGATGGCCTTGATCTTCTTAGGCTCGATCTCTATGCCTCGATGACGAACGACAAAGCCGAGGAAGAGGCCCGACTGAACACCGAAGGCACACTTCAACGGGTTCATCTTGAGTTGATGTTGTCGTAGCCGCTCAAAGACCACTCGAAGATCTTCTAGATGATGCTCGTGTTCTTTGGTCTTGACCACCATGTCGTCGACGTAGCACTCCACCGAATGGTGGATTAAATCACCAAGAATACACGTCATGGCGCGCTGGTATGTTGCGCCGGCGTTCTTCAATCCGAACGGCATGACGATGTAGTAGAAGTTGCCCTTCAGGGTCCTGAAAGCGGTGTCAATGGCATCATCTGGATCCATCTTGATCTGGTTGTAGCCCGATGAACCATCCATGAAGGATAGTGCGCCGTGTCCGGTGGTGGAGTCAACGACTATCTCCGGGATCGGCAAGGGAAAGTCATCTTTGGGGCAGGCTCGATTCAAGTCGCGGAAGTCCTGGCAGATTCGTATCTGCCCATTCTTCTTCTCCACCGGGACGATGTTGGCGAGCCACCGTGGATACTTGATCTCCTTGATGAAACCTGCAGCGATTAGTTTGTCTACCTCAGCGATGACATCACCTTCGAGTTCCGGACGCAAGCGTCGCGGTTGCTGCTTGACAGGACGGAATTGTGGGTCAATCGCCAGCTTGTGGGTGGCGACACGAGGGTCCAACCCCGGCATCTCCTTGTAGTTCCAGGCAAAGCAATCTCGGTACTCCATCAAGAAGCTTTGGTACTCTTCTCGCTCCTCTTCCGTCAGCGTGGCGCTAACAAAAGTGGGGCGCGGATTGTCTTCAGTCCCAAGGTTGATCTGGACAAGCTCGTCGATGGTTGGCTGCCCCCCATCTTCGAGTTCTTGGGGTGCTGGTGTGGAGATGAACTCCTCACCATCACTTGGCTCGCCGTTGTCGGGGAGTTGTTGATGAGGAACGATGGGCGAAGTGTCGGAGTCGTCGTTCGATGAGACCGACGTGGCATGGCAGTTGACTCGTGCTCCACCGTCGGGCTCCTCCCCTTCATCTGCAGAGGCATCGTAGGAGGTATCATTTCGTCGTAGGGTGGGTCAGATCGCCAAGGACACATGTCATGGCATGCTGATATGTCGCACCAGCATTCTTCAACCCGAAAGGCATGCCGGTGTTGTAGGAGTCTTCTTCTAGCATCGGTCGCCCTTCGTCTTCTGGTTTTCGTGGCGTTGGCATGGGGCCAAGCTTCCCTTCAACACTAGGGGCGTCAAGATCGATGTAGCCGAGCCCAAACTTTGGTTGGGCCTTGCCTTTTTGCTTGACGAGGGCCTCCGCTTGTCTCCACCATTCCTCACATATAGCCGGTGGTGGAGGCATCCTGTTGTTTCGACGAAGAGTAATTCCGGCCTTCTCCAGCAAGCAAACCATCTTGGGCTCTGCCTTCATCGTGTGTAGCACCTCCTCTGGGTCACTGCAAGGTTTGGGAAACTCACATATAGAATCACATTGTTTTACCTGGGGAACCTTGTAGAAAATGGTACGGACTCCACATCAAGATAAGTTGGTAATCGCCCAAACCTCCAACGGAGAAGCCACTGAGATGTAGAGTGACGGGGGCTGTATGCCTTGAGCTCCCCTTGCGACCTCCTCCATCTCTTTTATTCTTGTTCTAACCACTCCTTGTGCGGGCGCGGGTTCCTCCTTCGGAGTCCTGCGTGCTCGCAACGTGATGGTTGGTGGCGCATCATTGCTGCCCATCAGCATCTTCCGACCTTCCTGGGCACCTGCAGAGCTTCCAAGTGTTAAGCATCCAGGATCTTGGTGTGCCGAGGTCGATGAAGAAGCGGTAGCCTCCGGACGCGGCGTCGTAGCCGACCTCAGGGTGGCTGACGTTGATGTCGGGAATCTTGCCTTCAATAGTAACGGGGCTGCTGGAATAGGCTCAAAAGATCCTGTCCCACGCGAGGTCGAAGTAGAGCTCCCGATCTCTGCAGGGGAAGAGCGATTGGAGTCGTGGCGCCCTGTTGAGGATGATCGCCTACGCCCTTGGCTCCTATGGCTTCGCGGGAAGGAGTCCTTTGCCCCGGAGGGTGAGTACGGCGTGAGGAGGCGCTTTATCTCGGCCGCCGGTGCCACACCTGGCTTGATCAAGACATCAGCCGAAGGTGTCATCCGTCCTAATTGATGATCGCTGCCTTCCACAGGGAAGTAATACTTTGCATCTGCATGGTGAGATTCCTGCATAGTGTAAGGAGAGATGTTGCCGATGATGCGCTGCTGCGTGCCTTGGGTGTCGAGGAACTTCAGGCACTGGTGAAGAGTGGATGGCACAACCCGGTACTTGTGAATCCACGGCCTCCCCAGGAGGGCCGAGTATGAGGTGTTTGCTTCAATGACGAAGAACCGCACCTTGAAGCTGAATGTAGACATCTGGATTTTCACCGTGATGGCACCGAGCGTTGGCTTTCCCTGGTTGTCGAAGCCGCAGATCATTACATCCGTGGACTCCAAGTCATCCACCGTGAAACCAGCCCGCGTCAAGCTCCGAAGGGGCAGGATATTCACGGCTGACCCTGGGTCAATGAGGATCCTGCGAAGGTGTGTTGTGCCAATATTACCTTCCATGTAGAGTGGTCGGTTGTGGTCACTATCATCTATGAGCTTGTCTTCCTCGTCGAATGTTATTTCATTGACGAATAGGGGGTTGGAGAAGAGGCGATGCTTCGCCATGGACACCTCATAGAGTTCCGGAGCTTGAAGCGCCTTGATAAGGGCTTCGCGCAGGTCGGGCACCATCATGAGGGCGTCATGCACACTCAAAAGGGCGGGGATTCGCTTGAGATGGGCAATGATGTTGTAATCGACGTCATGCTGCTTCGTCTTCCCTTGGCCTTGTTCTTCACGCACTTCCTCCCGCAAGGGCGCCTCTTTTGAGGCAGCCGGCTTGGGCACCCTTGTTGGCTTGATCTTCAATGGCTCAGGAAGAACCTTGCCTCCGCGCAAGTTCATGTTCACCTCTTCTGCTTGCACGCCCTTCTTCGTGTCTTCAGCGTGGAACACCTCTTGCTCTTCGGGTGTGAACACGTCTTCTGAATCAGAACTTGGCGTGTCGCTATAGCTGAGGATGACGTTGCAGCTTTCGTTATTTGATGATTGGGACGATCTAGCTCCTTGATCTTCCTCACTCCCCTTTGCCGGTACCTGCACTCGAGCGCATGGCATGAACTGCTCCAAGGTAGGTAACATGCGCCCTGGCCGTGGGAACGACTCGTTTCCCTCTGACATAGGGACGAATCTTGGTGGAGGGCGGCGTTGACTCGGATCGACTCGTCTTAGGATCCTCGGGGCGGCTTGCACCAGGGGGGCTGGGCAAAGAGGCCGAGGTGGAAGGTTCCTCGGGTACGGCCTTCGGCGCACCATTCTCCAAGGCTCCTCCTTGTGGATGGTCGGGGTTTCCTCCCGATGGAGTGAAAGTGCCTGCGTCGTGGATAGAACCAGGCTGGATAGCTGGTCTTCCACCTGTGCGAGTGGCACCCACTTTTCTTCGTGCTCCTTCTCTTGACCTAGTGAAGGGGATGAGGTCACACTCACCATGTTCACCGTGTGGTAGTCCGGGTTGATGGCTTCTGGGTCCAAGTTGATCCTCTTCTCATTAACAGCTCTTTGGAGCCATTCTTTGAAGGCGACACAATCCTCGATGACGTGACCCACATACCTGTGGTATGGGCAAAACAATGGATTATCAGTCATCCTTACCTGATCGGGCCTCCGAGGTTCTGGAAGGTTCAATGCTCGATGCTCCATTAGCTGACTGAACATGTCCTTGACAAGTTCACGATGGAAGACGTACTGCTTCTTGAGGAGCTCCTGGATCGACGGGCGTTGTCTTCCTGCTGCGTTTTCGCCTCTTGCGCCCAAGACGGGCACCTGGCCTTGGGGTGCAGATGAGAAGATCTTGGTGGTGTTTGCTTCCGCCGGCGCCTTCAGCTTGCCCCCATTGTTAGCTTGCTTGGATGTCGCGGCGAAGCGCTTGGCAGGGTCGAATGCGCTGGCATTCTTGTAGAGCTCCATTATCTGCGGTGATTTCTCGAACTCAAGCTTCGTGGCTGCTACCGCCGTGCTTAGGGCACTAAAGGTTCTAGGCTCGCGCCGAGAGACCTCAAGTGACCAATGTTGTTGCATCCCATGGACGCACATCTCGATGGCGTCCTCGAGGTGCATCTCTCTAGCGAGGCGCACATAGCTGTTGCGGAATCTGATGATGTAGTCATCAATGGACTCGTCTCGTTGTTGTCGAACTTGCGCCAGCTCGACGATAGAGAAGTCCTTCTTCATGGCGACGAAGTGTTTCTTGAAGACCTCCTTCATGCCCGCCCAACTTCCAATGGATCCAACCGGTAAGCGACTATACCAATGGAATGCAGGTCCTGTTAACGACCCTGAAAATTGACGCAAGAGGAGTGACGAGCTGTTTGCCGTGTCGCCGCATGCCGCCTCAAAGTACGCCAAGTGCTCCCTTGCATCACCGGTTCCATCAAATTGGCGGAACTTTGGTGGGTGCCATCCTGAGGGGTATGCGACCATGTCGTGCCATGCCTCATAAGGCTTGTCCAGCTCACTCTCTGAGGTGCGAGGGGCTTGATCTATCGTCATTTGCTTGAACTTTTTGGCCACCATATCTTCAACGATGTCGTGGCAGTCCTTCAACATGCTCGCATTAGGCGCCACATTGGCGGAACCAAGGGGGCTAACCAATGGTCGAGCGTGCAGGCTAGGGTCTTGGCGTTGACGCACATCATTATGTGGCGGCACTGCATGAGTGTCCCCAAGTAGCTCTTCTTCTTGTGGATCCACCACCCGTTGCGGCGCGCCTCGTGATGGAGCGCCTTGGTTGTTCATCATGAGCTCAATGAACTGGTCAAGCTTCGACGACAACTGATTGATTGTCTGACGCTGGTCCCTGACCTGTTCTTCTAAGGAAGCTTGACGCGCCGCTACCGCATTTGCGGCACCTGGCTCCTGGACAACGGCATCGGCATCTTCAGGGGCACCGCCACTGTTCACCATGCGAATTGGCGCAGTGTGGAGATCTCCAATACCATCTTCAGAATCTGATAAGTCAGATGGAACAAGGTCTTGGTAAGGAGGGGAGTTCGGGTGCATCTCCAACGAAGGCGAAGAAGATGAGTCGGAGAAGCTCTCTTCGTCGTCGAGGTTGTCCTGGTGCTCTCCATCTCCAACAGGCTCATCTGTTACGCTCTGACGTGCGATGGACCTTAGTCGTGTGTTAGCTCCGGGCCGACTCGCAACCTGGTGAAGTTCGTTAGGGTCTTCAGGAAGATGAGCCTTGATGTTGGTGTAGCGGCGTGGCGATATGTCTCGATGTCGCGAAGTACTTCCATCCACTAGCGATCCTTTGCCTGCAGTTACAGGAAGACATGGGGCCTTGGATCTTGCACCTTCTTGTGATGACGAAGAGCTTGTCTTGGGCCCCCCCTCTGCTCCTTTGAACCATGCACACACATGGCCAAGGCGGGGTAAGAAAGTCTTCCGGAAGTCCGCCTTAGGGTTTGGCACGATCTCTTCATCTGAAGGATAGCCAAACTCTTGGGTGATGCGAGGAGGTCGCCATCCATTACTTGACTCTTGACTGGGTTGCACTCCTAGTGTGCCACATAAAGCAAGGTTCTTCTCAACTGGTTCTTTTGCTTTGCCCGCCTCGTGCTGAAGCTTATTAGCCTCCCCATCTTGGTCCAACCTATCAAAGGGAACAAGTGGAGGATTCATGGGAAGTGTTGCATCTGGTTGGGGAGTGGCCTTGGATGTAGTCTCAAGAGCCGCTTCGTTGCCTGTGGAGGTCGTAGGCTTGGTTACTTCAATGCCATCCATTGGCGTGGCCGACGGGGGTGGTGTCTTCCGGTCCTCCAATGGGGGTGGTGTCGTGGCCGCCTTCACCTGTTCACCATCTTTTGGGGGAAGGGATGAAGAAGGCATCTCCTTGCTCCTTTGCTCAGCGCTGCTTGTGGAGGGCTTGCGCGGTTTCGGCGCCAAACGACTGAGCAGGTAATTATACCGCTCGTGCCGCTCTAACTCGGGGGAGATGCGGAGCCTGATTCTGTCATTTTCTTGAATGACCGCGCCATCTGGTCGTAGGCGTACCTGGGTGTGTCGAAGGACTAAGTCTTCGAGTTCTTTATATAGAACTTGGCGGTTTCTACGACGCCTCTCGCGCTTGCGTTGGTTATCCGTCGGAATGGCGCCAGCTCTTCGTGGCACTGGTGGCGTGGGGAGAAGTGGTGGTCCAGGTCGTCGCGCAGATGAGGAAGTCCTGTCCATCGTTGCCTGTAGTTGTGGACGATCTCCCCGTCTGGGAGGGGAAGATGGCCGTGGGGGAAGCGTTGGTCGCGGAGGGTCTCGCGGGCGCCATTGCTGAGTGGGCCGTGTGTTCCTTTCTTCCTCTTGGTGTCTTGACCATCGGTTCCAATGTGGGGGCATGTTGGGATGCCTCCATTGTTGAAAGCGTCGGGTTGGTGACGGTGGTCGTCGAGGTGCCAACGTGTGGCGCTCATGTTGAGGGCGATGACTCGGGGTTTGACGTCGAGTCCCTCCTGCACCTTGTGTTGATGATGTACTTGGTGCAGCTGGATCGATTAGCCGCCTCTGGATGTTGTTCATCTGCTCTTGGAGTTGGCGGAATTCTCGCCGTAGGTCTTCGTCACGTGGTGCTGGTGCTTCATGGCGAAGGACAGAAAACCTGTTGTCGTTGGTGAGAGATCCTCCATCAACCGCTGAAGTGTGGAGGCATGGCGCCCATGCCCCCCGTCGAGTATCTTCAAGGTTGATGGAGACTGTAGGGCCCGGTAGAATAGGCTCCTTGCGTGAACGCCGCTTCCAGAACTCCTTCATAATGGCCCGCCTCACTAGCTGCTTGACCTTGGTTGGCTCATACGCCCAGTCGTCAGGGAACAAGTCGTACGGAGGGGCCCGGGTGCTCTGGTAAGTGAACACCTTGTCCGCCAAGTCCCTTGCTCCGAGGGACCAATCCTCCTCCGGCACCGTGCTCTGAGCAAGGCGTGAGGTAATTTGCTGGTGGAGTCGTTGTACCTTGCGATACTTCCTCCTATAGTTCCGCAGAGGGTGCGGGCTTTCCGACAAACGTGCGTTTGCCATGAGTTTCCGCAAGTTCTGGGCGATGGCCTCCAAACCTTCGAGCAGCTCAACCTCGGTGCGTCGAGGTGCTGGTCGTGAAGGCTTCATGTGTGGAAATGGGGTAGGGGCATGATGGGATGCCGCTCTTGCCCGCCTGTTGGCGGCCTTGGCGCGAAGGCGTTGAGACGCCTCCATGTCTCCTTTCATATCCGCCCTTGTCGATTCCTTTAACAGGGCACGTGCCTCGAGCATTAGCTCCCGACGCTCCTTCTTCGCCTTGGCGGCCTCCCGCCTTTGCGCCTTCCTTGATTGCATAGTTTGGAACTGCGCAGGATCTTGAGCTTCGTGCACGTAGACCTTGTCACCGAGCTCGATGACGATCATTGCTGGCATCGATCCAAACTGTAGCACCGATGGCTCCGAGTTGCTTCCGTGTGAGAGTCCACCTGCAGAAAAAGGGATCTCTATCAACGGAAATCCTCGCCGATGCCTTGTCATGCAGCATGCTGTGTGGATTGGGAGACGGGCGAAGACGATTCAGACGACCACAGCGAAGCAGAGATGGGAGGAGAACCAGGTCCCACCGGGCGTGCCAATTTGTTTGACACGAGAAAAACATCGGCTAAGGACTCCGGGGAGAAGAGAAGAAGGGAGTGTGTTTCTCTCAGACGCCGGGGAAAGAAAACTGTGTATGCGGGCGTGCCAGTGTACTATAGTACACAAAAGAAAAAGAGATACGGGAACATGTATTTCATTAATCTCACTGGATAAATAAAATTACAATATCCCAAAAAAAAGGGTGCGCTCCGTGGCCTACTAGCACGGCCAAGATGGCTGTGGCGATTGTGTGATCTCCTGGTTCCCGGGGCCTCGAAAAGCTCCCGGTTAATTACTCCCGCGGGTTGCTCCGCGGGATACCTCCGATTGAGCTGTGTGGTCGTCTTCGTCGTCTTCGCTTCGCGTTCTCCATGCATGATGATGGTGATGTGTGTGTGGGCGGCGGCAGAGCCCATGTCCTCGTCGGTACACGCGCCGCAAGTAGCGTGGCCTTTGCGGTGGCCGCGCTTGCCCTCGCCGTCGTGCCTCGTCGGTCTTGACGGCGTTGGAGGAGTTGTTGTTGGGGTAGCATGGATCGCGCTCGGCTCGGACTTCTCGACGACCGGTAGCTTCTCAGGGTGTGCAAGGGGCTACGCCTTGCGGGAGTAATTGTCGGTGGAGACCATCATCGGTGTATGACCGTAGCGTTGCTCGCGCCAGCATGGCCTGAGTGGTCGACACCTCGTCCCGGTCAGACGCCGAGTCCACGGCAGTCGGCGTAGTCAAGGCATCGTCTCATGAGATCGTAGAGGAACGGTGTTGTTGTTGAAGTCACGTCGCCCTGCGGCCGCACCTTGTCCTCGGGCGGCGCCGACTTTCTCGGCTTCGGCCTCCGAATGAGTGTGGCGCCGGTAGCAGCGACACGGGGGTAGGAGGCTATCTGAATCATGGCATCGTGGTGTAGGACCTCAGCCTTCACTTCGCGTCCGGGCGCGGAGTGGACGTCGCCGTGCTCACATGTTCATCTTCAGAGCTCTACAGTAAGACGGGGTGGACAAGCAGGAGGTGGGGTGCTGCGCGTCTCCATCTTTGGCGACACCGAGCATGACGAAGTAGATGGTGTCGAACAGCTTCATTGGCTTCGTCTTCGGGTGATAGCTCATGTGTAGCTTCTTCCATGCATTTCTTTTTGTGAATCTAATGAACGCGTACGTTGCCATCCAGCCAACATCCACGTACATGCATGGCCCATGTACGTGCACATGAGGCATAGTGTGCATACTAATTCGCCTATTTAGCGATAGTTTAGAGGCACTTTGTGGCACAAGGTGGTCTCTCGGTGATGGGAAGCCGGCCGTCGAACCGGATGCTCCTGCTGTGACGAGGGAAAGGCGGACCCGGCAAGGCGTCGGCTTAGAGGTAGGGCATCGTTTGCTTCCGTCACAACATTGGCTGCACCGTTGCTCGATGTTGCTGGTAGGTGCCGACGAAGAACCGCCGGCGAGTGCTTCGGCGATGTTACAGGTTGCACGATGTCTTCAACGCGTCCACCTCAAGGAGCCGCCAGCAAGTGCTCCGTCTTCACGGAAGAACGCACGGCTTGATAGGCGTGCTTCTTCTTGAATGATGTTTCTCTTGTGCGATGAAGCGGACACGGGCTCCGTAGAACGGTGATGGCGACCTCAGTGCCATCGACCTCCACGCCATGGTGGCGGCTTGATAACATCGACAACGGGCAACGTCGTGGCATGCTCCACTTCGTCGTCTTCCGCTGCCTCATCATGATGAAGTAGATGTGAGGAGTGATGAGGCCCTCGGTGCCGTCGAGCTACATGGAGTCACCGTGACGAAGGGGATGACATCTCGGCGACCTCCGTGTCGTCGGCTTCCATGGGGCCGGCTTGACGACATCGACGACAGGCTCTTCGTGGCGTGCTCCATATCATCGTCCTCCGCGGCACCCTCGTGATAAAGCGGTCGCGAGTGATGATGACGATCTCCGTGGCGTCCACCATCTAGCGGTGATGAGCAGGGGGCGGCCTTCGTGGCGTCGACCTCCGGGGCATCGGCCTCCGTGGCGTCAGCGTCCATAGCGCGGGCTTGGTGAAGATGAGCTCCAGAGACGCGTCGCCCTCGTCGAGCGGTGATGAGTGGGGGGCGGCCACCGTGGCGTCGACCTCTGTGACACCGACCTCGGTGACCTCGACGGTGGGCGGCGTCGTGGCGTGCTCTGTGCCATCGTCTTGGCCGAACCGTCCTGACGAGGTGAACAACAGGCGGTGATGACGACCTCTTCGTCGTTCTTTGCGGTGCTGGCTTGGTGAAGATGAGATCCGGGGACGCGTCGTCCTCATCGCGCGGTGATGACTGGGGTGGCCACCGTGGCGTCGACCTCTGTGACACCGACCTCGGTGGCATCAGCATCCATAGCGCGGGCTTGGTGAAGATGAGCTCCGGCGATGTGTCGTCCTCGTCGCGCGGTGATGACTGGGGTGGCCACCGTGGCGTCGACCTCCGGGGCATCGACCTGGCGACCTCGACGGTGGGCGGCGTCGTGGCGTGCTCCGTGTCGTCGTCTTGGCCTAACCGTCGTGACGAGGCGAACAACATGTGGTGATGACGACCTCTTTGTCGTTCCTTGTGGCGCTGGCTTGGTGAAGACCATCTCCGGCGACGTCCACTTCACCTTCCGGTCCGGCGGCTCCATCTCCGACGGGGGTCCGGTCATGCGAACATTGCTTTCGGCAACGCTCCCGACCTGTGTGTGTGCATGCTATATGCAAAGAAGGAACAAGGAAAGGGATGGGTTAGATCAAAGTTTTACTTTCGGGGAAGGTGAGCTTCGCGTCCATGTCGCAGCCGCCGAGCTCCTTGTACGCCGGCTCGGGTGCCTGCGTCTTTCCTCCTGCCGGGTAGATGCGAGCCGATGCGTGAGGGAGTTCCTCTGCAGATTTGCGTGATGAATGAATGGAGTGCTGCGTGGTGGATGGATGGGTGCTGGAGGTGTTATGCGATGGATGTGTGCGTGCGTGAGTTGCCTCTCCGGCCGTGCCTCCGTATCAGTGTGCGAATGGCCTTGTGCCTCTGTATTTATAGGGAAGGGAGATAGGCAGAGCGCGAGCGTTTGTTCCGATATTCGTGGGAAGATAGAGATCAAATCCCGTCTACGAGCTCCGTTGGTGCTTATCTTCTCCCTTTCTTAGCGTGTACGCCTGCACAAGGAAAACAAAACCAAACTCGCACGTACCTGAGCTACACAGCTGACCGGTGGGCCTGGTTCATTCGATCGCCATCTTCATCTTATCTCCGGGGTTTGCTGGTTGAAACAACCTCAGGTATTCAAGTACGTATACACGTGCTCGCCGACCGGTATATACGGGTATTAAAGAAATACGCATACGGTATGTTATCTTGTGGGCGTGTCGTAGATGTGGACTCAGCCTTCTCATTGTAACCTGCATGTGTGTATAAGTCTATGCCACGGAGCATCAAGTGCAAGTATAAATTGGTTAGTACGTGAGCAAACCCAAAATGCATGCATGCACGTACCATTGCATCATCGAGGATCGCCTAATGCGTGTGTGTACGTATACACCCAATATAAAACATAGATGTGTATAACTTGCAATTAAAAAAATACATTTATACTTATATCTTCTGAAAATGGTAATCACAAAAATACGTCAAACAGATGGATTTTTGGAATCACTTGGTTATGAATCATTTGATGCTTGCAAACCGTGCCTTTTGGGCAAGATGACTAAAACTCCGTTCTCCGGAACAATGGAACGAGCTACTAACTTGTTAGAAATAATACATGCCGATGTATGTGGTCCAATGAGTGTTGATGCTCGTGGCGGGTATCGTTATTTTATGACCTTCACAGATGATTTGAGCAGATATGAGTATATCTACTTGATGAAACATAAGTCTGAAACATTTGAAAAGTTCAAAGAATTTCAGAGTGAAGTGGAAAATCATCGTAACAAGAAAATAAAGTTTCTATGATCTGATCGTGGAGACGAATATTTGAGTTGCGAGTTTGGTCTTCATTTGAAACAATGTGAAATAGTTTCGCAACTCACGCCACCTGGAACACCACAATGTAATGGTGTGTCCGAATGTCATAATCGTACTTTACTAGATATGGTGCGATCTATGATGTCTCTTACCGATTTACCACTATCGTTTTGGGGTTATGCATTAGAGACAGCTACATTCACGTTAAAAGGGCACCATCAAAATCCGTTGAGACGCCGCCTTATGAACTGTGGTTTGTCAAGAAACCAAAATTGTCGTTTCTTAAAGTTTGGGGCTGTGATGCTTATGTGAAAAAGTTTCATCCTGATAAGCTCAAACCCAAATCGGAGAAGTGTGTCTTCATAGAATACCCAAAAGTAACTGTTGGGTACACCTTCTATCACAGATCCGAAGGCAAGATATTCATTGCTAAGAATGGATCCTTTCTAGAGAAGGATTTCTCTCGAAAGAAGTGAGTGGGAGGAAAGTAGAACTTGATAAGGTAATTGTACCTTCTCCATTATTGGAAAGTAGTTCATCACAGAAATCTGTTCCTGTGACTCCTACACCAATTAGTGAGGAAGATAATGATGATGATCATGTAACTTCAGATCAAGTTACTACCGAACCTCGTAGGTCAACCAGAGTGAGATCCGCACCAGAGTGGTACGGTAATCCTGTTCTGGAGGTCATGTTACTTGACCACGATGAACCTACGAACTATGAGGAAGCGATGATGAGCCCAGATTCCGCGAAATGGCTTGAGGCCATAAAATCTGAGATGGGATCCATGTATGAGAACAAAGTGTGGACTTTGGTTGACTTGCCCGATAATCGGCAAGCCATTGAGAATAAATGGATCTTCAAGAAGAAGACTGACGCTGACGGTAATGTTACTGTCTACAAAGCTCGACTTGTTGCAAAAGATTGTCGACAAGTTCAAGGGGTTGACTACGATGAGACTTTCTCACCCGTAGCGATGCTTAAGTTTGTCCAAATCATGTCAGCAATTGCCGCATTTTATGATTATGAAATTTGGCAAATGGATGTCACTGCATTCCTGAATGGATTTCTGGAAGAAGAGTTGTATATGATGCAACCAGAAGGTTTTGTCGATCCAAAGGGAGCTAACAAAGTGTGCAAGCTCCAGCGATCCATTTATGGATTGGCGCAAGCCTCTCGGAGTTGGAATAAACGTTTTGATAAGTGTGATCAAAGCATATGGTTTTATACAGACTTTTGGAGAAGCCTGTATTTACAAGAAAGTGAGTGGGAGCTCTCTAGCATTTCTAATATTATATGTGGATGACATATTGCTGATTGGAAATGATATAGAATTTCTGGATAGCATAAAAGGATATTTGAACAAGAGTTTTTCAATGAAAGACCTCGGTGAAGCTGCTTATATATTGGGCATCAAGATCTATAGAGATAAATCAAGACGCTTAATTGGACTTTCTCAAAGCACATACCTTGACAAAGTTTTGAAGAAGTTCAAAATGGATCAAGCAAAGAAACAGGTCTTGCCTGTGTTGCAAAGGTGTGAAATTGAGTAAGACTCAAATCCCGACCACGGCAGAAACTAGAAAGAGAATGAAAGTCATTCCCTATGCCTCAGTCATAGGTTCTATAAAGTATGACATGCTATGGACCAGACCTATTGCATACCCTGCCCTGAGTTTGGCAAGGGAGTACAATAGTGATCTAGAAGTAGATCACTAGACATTGGTCAAATTATCCTTAGTGGAATAAGGATATGTTTCTCGATTATGGAGGTGACAAAAGGTTCGTCGTAAAGTGTTATGTCGATGCAAGCTTTGACACTGATCCAGATGACTCTAAGTCTCAATCTGGATACATATTGAAAGTGGGAGAAATTAACTAGTGTAGCTCTGTGCAGAGCATTGAAGACATAGAATATTTTCAAAATGCATACGGCTCTGAATGTGACAGACCCGTTGGCTAAACTTTTCTCACAAGCAAAAACATGATCACACCTTAGTACTCTTTGGGTTTTAATCACATGGCGATGTGAACTAGATTATTGACTCTAGTAAACCCTTTGGGTGTTGGTCACATGACGATGTGAACTATGGGTGTTAATCACATACAGATGTGAAATATTGGTGTTAAATCACATGATGATGTGAACTAGATTATTGACTCTAGTGCAAGTGGGAGACTGAAGGAAATATGCCCTAGAGGCAATAATAAAGTTATTATTTATTTCCTTATTTCATGATAAATGTTTATTATTCATGCTAGAATTGTATTAACTGGAAACTTGATACATCTGTGAATACATAGACAAACAGAGTGTCACTAGTATGCCTCTACTTGACTAGCTCATTGAATCAAAGATGGTTAAGTTTCCTAGCCATAGACATGAGTTGTCATTTGATTAACGGGATCACATCATTAGGATAATGATGTGATTGACTTGACCCATTCTGTTAGCTTAGCACTTGATCGTTTAGTATGTTCCTATTGCTTTCTTCATGACTTATACATGTTCCTATGACTATGAGATTATGCAACTCCCGTTTACCGGAGGAACACTTTGTGTGCTACCAAACGTCACAACGTAACTGGGTGATTATAAAGGTGCTCTACAGGTGTCTCCGAAGGTACTTGTTGAGTTGGCGTATTTCGAGATTAGGATTTGTCACTCCGATTGTCGGAGAGGTATCTCTGGGCCCTCTCGGTAATGCACATTGATACGTCTCCAATGTATCTATAATTTTTTATTGTTCCAGGCTATTATATTACCCCTTTTGGATGTTTATGGGCTTTATTTTACACATCTGTATCATTTTTGGGACTAACCTACTAACCGGAGGCCCTGCCCGTATTGCTGTTTTTTTGCCTATTTCAGTATTTCGAAGAAAAGGAATATCAAACGGAGTCCAAACGGAATGAAACCTTTGGAAGCATGATTTTTGGAACGAACGTGATCCGGAGAACTTGGAGTGCAAGTCAAGAAGGAAACGAGGCGGCCAGGAGATAGGAGGGCGCGCCCCCTATCTCCTGGGCCCCACGAGCGGCCACTTACATACTTCTTCCTCCTTATATACCTACGTACCCCGAAAACATCCAGGGAGCCAACGAAAAACAATTTCCACCGCTGTAACCTTCCGTATCCGCGAGATCCCATCTTGGAGCCTTTGCCGGCGCTCCGCCGGAGGGGGAATCGACCATGGAGGGCTTCTACATCAACACCATAGCCCCTCCGATGAGTTGTGAGTAGTTTACCACAGACCTTCGGGTCCATAGTTATTAGCTAGATGGCTTCTTCTCTCTTTTTGGATCTCAATACAATGTTCTCCCCCTCTCTTGTGGAGATCTATTCGATGTAAACTCTTTTTGCGGTGTGTTTGTCGAGATCCGATGAATTGTGGGTTTATGATCAAGTTTATCTATGAGAAATATTTGAATCTTGTCTGAATTCTTTTATGTATGATTGAGTTATCTTTGCAAGTCTCTTCGAATTATCAGTTTGGTTTGGCCTACTAGATTGATCTTTCTTGCCATGGGAGAAGTGCTTAGCTTTGGGTTCAATCTTGCGGTGTCCTTACCAAGTGACAGAAAGGGTTGCAAGGCACGTATTGTATTGTTGCCATCGAGGATAAAAAGATGGGGTTTATATCATATTGCTTGAGTTTATCCCTCTACATCATGTCATCTTTCTTCATGTGTTACTCTGTTCTTATGAACTTAATACTCTAGATGCATGCTGGATAGCGGTCGATGTGTGGAGTAATAGTACTAGATGCACGCAGGAGTCGGTCTACTTGTCACGGACGTGATGCCTGTATACATGATCATGCCTAGATAATCTCATAATTATTCGCTTTTCTATCAATTGCTAGACAGTAATTTGTTCACCCACCGTAATACTTATGCTATCTTGAGAGAAGCCACTAGTGAAACCTATGCCCCCCCCCTGGTCTATCTTTTATCATATAAGCTTTCAATCTACTTTTATTTGCATCTTTACTTTTTGCATCTATATTATAAAATACCAAAAATATATTTATCTTATCATACTATCTCTATCAGATCTCACTTTCGCAAGTGGCCGTGAAGGGATTGACAACCCCTTTATTGCGTTGGTTGTGAGTTCTTTGTTTGTTTGTGTAGGTGCCCGGGACTTCTGATGAGCCTCCTACTGGATTGATACCTTGGTTCTCAAAACTTGAGGGAAATACTTACGCTACTATTGCTGCATCACCCTTTCTTCTTCAAGGAAAACCAACGCAAGCTCAAGATGTAGCAAGAAGGATTTCTGACGCCGTGGCCGAGGAGGTCTTCGCTGAAGTTAAGACATACCAAGTACCCATCACAAACTCATCTCCCTCTCATTTACATTATTTGCCATTTGCCTCTCGTTTTCCTCTCCCCCACTTCACCCTTGCCGTTTTATTCGCCCTCTCTTTCCCAATCTTCTCCTCTCTTTTTCGCTTGCCTTTTTTTGTTTGCTTGTGTGTTGGATTACTTGTTGCCATGGTGCAAGATAATACCAAATTGTGTGATTTCTCCAATACCAATAATAATGATTTCCTTAGTACTCCGATTGCTCCTCTTAATGATGTTGAGTCTTGTGAAATTAATACTGCTTTGCTGAATCTTGTTATGCTCAATTCGTCGGCCTTCCTAGTGAAGATGCCGCTACTCATCTAAACAACTTTGTTGATTTGTGCGATATGCAAAAGAAGAAAAATACAGATAATGATATTGTTAAATTGAAGTTATTCCCGTTTTCACTTAGAGATCGTGCTAAAGTTTGGTTTTCGTCTTTGCCTAAAAATAGTATTGATTCTTGGAACAAGTGCAAAGATGCTTTTATCTCTAAGTATTTTCCTCCCGCTAAGATTATCACTCTTAGGAACGATATTATGAATTTTAAACAACTTGATCATGAGCATGTTGTCCAATCTTGGGAAAGAATGAAATTGATGATTCGCAATTGCCCTACTCATAGTTTGAATTTATGGATGATCATACAAATTTTTTATGCCGGTTTGAACTTTGCTTCTAGAAATCTTTTAGATTCGTCCGCGGGAGGCACGTTTATGGAAATCACGTTAGGAGATGCTACAAAACTTCTTGATAATATTATGGCTAATTATTCTCAATGGCACACCGAAAGATCTTCTAGTAAAAAGTGCATGCTATAGAAGAAATCAATGTTTTGAGTGGAAAGATGGATGAACTTATGAAGTTGTTTGCTACTAAAAATACTCCCCTTGATCCCAATGATATGCCTTTGTCTACTTTGATTGAGAATAATAATGAATCTATGGATGTTAATTTTGTTGGTAGGAATAGTTTCGGTAACAATGCTTATAGAGGAAACTTTAATTCTAGACCGTTCCCTAGTAATTACTCTAATAATTATGGAAATTCCTAAAATAATTCATATGGTAATTTTAATAAGATTCCCTCTGATTTTGAGAATAGTGTGAAAGAATTTATGATTTCTCAAAAGAATTTTAATGCTTTGCTTGAAGAAAAATTGCTCAAAGTTGATGATTTGGCTAGGAACGTTGATAGACTTTCGCTTGATGTTGATTCTCTTAAACTTAGATATTCTCCTCCTAAGCATGATATCAATGAGTCTCTCAAAGCAATGAGAAATTCCATTGATGAGTGCAAGGAAAGAACCGCTAGATTGCGTGCTAAGAAAGATTGCTTTGTAAAGGCGTGTTCTTCTAGTTTCAATGAAAATAATGATGAATATCTTAAATTTATTGATGTGTCTTCTATTAGATCTTTGTTTTGCAATATGAATCTTGATAATAATGGGACTGGAGATGAGTCAACTTTAGTTAGAAGGCGTCCCAAGAATTCGGAGTTTTTAGATCTTGATGCTAAAATTGGTTAAAGTGGGATTGGAGAGGTCATGACTTTAAATAGCATTGAACCCACTATCTCGGATTTCAAGGAATTTGATTATGATAATTGTTCTTTAGAAGGTTGTATTTCCTTGTTGCAATCCGTTGTTAATTCTCCTCATGCTTATAGTCAAAATAAAGCTTTTACCAAACATATTGTTGATGCCTTGATGCAATCTTATGATGAAAAACTTAATTTCGAAGTTTCTATACCTAGAAAACTTAATGATGAGTGGGAACCTACTATAAAGATTAGAATTAAATATCATGAGTGTTCTGCTTTGTGTGATTTGGGTGCTAGTGTTTCCACGATTCCGAAAACTTTATGTGATATTGTAGGTTTCCATGATCTTGATGATTGCTCTTTAAATTTGCACCTTGCGGATTCCACCATTAAAAAGCCAATGGAAAGGATCAATGATGTTCTCATTGTTGCAAATAGAAATTTGGTGCCCGTAGATTTTATCGTTCTTGATATAGATTGCAATCTTTCTTGCCCTATTATTCTTGGTAGACCTTTCCTTAGAACGATTGGCGCGATTATTGATATGAAGGAAGGGAATATTAGATTCCAATTTCCATTAAGGAAAGGCATGAAGCACTTTTCAAGAAAGAAAGTCAAATTACCTTATGAATCTATCATGCGAGCTACTTATGAATTGAGTGCCAAAGATGGCACTACTTAGATCTATCTTCGCTTTTATGCCTAGCTAGGGGCGTTAAACGGTAGCGCTAGTTGGGAGGCAACCCAATTTTATTTGTGTTTTTTGTTTTGTTTCTGTTTAGTAATAAATTTTGCATCTACCTTCTGTTTAGATGTGTTTTTATCTTTTAATTAGTGTTTGTGCCAAGTAGAACCTATAGGATAACATATGATGATAGTTGATTTGATTCTGCTGAAAAACAGAAACTTTGCACGCATGAAATTAGTTTTTTTAAATCACATAAACGTGATTTTGCGTTGATTCTTTTTGCTGCTGATCAATAGACAAATTGTCCAGGACTTCCTATTTTGGTAGGATTTTTAGAGTTCCAGAAGTTTGCGTTAGTTACAGATTGCTACAGACTGTTCTGTTTTTGACAGATTCTGCCTTTCGTTTGTTGTTTGCTTATTTTGATGTATCTATGGCTAGTAGAATAGTTTATAAACCATAGAGAAGTTGGAATACAGTAGGTTTAACACCAAAATAAATAAATAATGAGTTCATTACAGTACCTTATGTGGTGGTTTTGTTTTCTTTCACTAACGGAGCTTATAAGATTTCCTGTTGAGTTTTGTGTTGTGAAGTTTTCAAGTTTTGGGTAAAGCTTTGATGGACTATGGAATAAGGAGTGGCAAGAGCCTAAGCTGGGGGATGCCCCGGGAAGGCATCCCCTCTTTCGTCTTCGTTCATTGGTAACTTTACTTGGAGCTATATTTTTATTCGCCACATGATATGTGTTTTGCTTGGAGCGTCGTGTATTATATTAGTCTTTGCTTTTTAGTTTACCACAATCATCCTTGCTGTACACACCTTTTGGGAGAAGCCCACTTGATTAGAATTTGCTAGAATACTCTATGTGCTTCACTTATATCTTTTGATCTTGATAGTTTTTGCTCTAGTGCTTCACTTATATCTTTTAGAGCACGGCGGTGGCTTAATTTTGAAGAAATTGCTAGTCTGAGATATAAAGGTAGTAATGTTAGAGTCATGCTAGTGGGTAATTATGGAATTGAGAAATACTTGTGTTGAAGTTGGCAAGTCCCGTAGCATGCACGTATGGTAAAAGTTGTGTGACCAATTTGTTGCATGAGGTGCTCTTTTAATTGCCTTCCTTATGAGTGGAGGTTGGGATCGCGCGATGGTTAACTCCTACCAACCCTTCCCCTAGGAGCATGCGTAGTAGTACTTTGCTTCGAGGGCAAGTAGACTTTTGCAATAAGTATACGAGTTCTTTATGACTAATGTGAGTCCATGGATATACGCACACTCATCCTTACACTCTGCTAGCCTCTATTATACCGTGCAACTTTCGCCGGTATCATGCACCCATTATTTACCTTCCTCAAAACAGCCACCATACCTACCTATTATGGCATTTCCATAGCCATTCCGAGATATATTGCCATGTAACTTTCCACCGTTCCGTTTATTATGACACACTTCATCATTGTCATATTGCTCTTTGCATGATCATGTAGTTGACATCGTATTTGTGGCAAGGCCACCTTCATAATTTTCATACATGTCGCTCTTGATTCATTGCATATCCCGGTACATTGCCGGAGGCATTCATATAGAGTCATATCTTGTTCTAGTTTTGAGTTGTAATTCTTGAGTTGTAAATCAATAAAAGTGTGATGATCTTCATTATTAGAGCATTGTCTCAGTGAGGAAAGGATGATGAAGACTATGATTCCCCCACAAGTCGGGATGAGACTTCGGACTTTAAAAAGAAAAAAAAGAGAGAAAAAGGGAAAGGCCAAAAAGAAAAAAAAGAAAGGCCAAAGAAAAAAAAAGAAAAAAAAGAAAATGAGAGAAAAAGAGAGACGGGACAATGCTACTATCTCTTTTTCCACACTTGTGCTTCAAAGTAGCACCATGATCTTCATGATAGAGAGTATCCTATGTTGTCACTTTCATATACTAAGTGGGAATTTTTCATTATAGAACTTGGCTTGTATATTCCAATGATGGGCTTCCTAAAAATGCCCTAGGTCTTCGTGAGTAAGCAAGTTGGATGCACACCCACTTAGTTTCTTTTGTTGAGCTTTCATATATTTATAGCTCTAGTGCATCCGTTGCATGGCAATCCCTACTCACTCACATTGATATCTATTGATGGGCATCTCCATAGCCCGTTAATACGCCTAATGTGTGACTATCTTCTCCCTTTTTGTCCTCACAACCACCACCATATACCACCATAGTGTTATGTCCATGGCTTGCGCTCATGTATTGCGTAAGAGTTGAAAAAGCTGAAGCGCGTTAAAAAGTATGAACCAATTGCTTGGCTGAAACCGGGGTTGTGCATGATGGGAGTATTTTATGTAATGAAAATGAAGCATGGCCTAACTATATGATTTTGTAGGGATAAGCTTTCTTTGGCTATGCTATTTTGATAGGACATGATTATTTGTTAGTATGCTTTGAAGCATTATTATTTTTATGTTTTATAAGCTTTTATCTTGAATCAGTTGGATCTGAACATTCATGCCACAATAAATAAAATTACATTGAGAATTATGCTAGGTAGCATTCCACATCAAAAAATCTGTTTTTATCATTTACCTACTCGAGGACGAGCAGGAATTAAGCTTGGGGATGCTTGATACGTCTCCAACGTATCTATAATTTTTGATTGTTCCATGCTATTTTATTACCCCTTTTGGATGTTTATGGGCTTTATTTTACACATTTATATCATTTTGGGACTAACCTACTAGCCGGAGGCCCAGCCTGTATTGCTGTTTTTTGCCTATTTCAGTATTTCGAAGAAAAGGAATATCAAACGGAGTCCAAACGGAATGAAACCTTCAGGAGCGTGATTTTTGGAACGAACGTGATCCGGAGAACTTGGAGTGCAAGTCAAGAAGCAAACGAGGCGGCCAGGAGAGAGGAGGGCGCGCCCACCCCTCCTGGGCGCGCCCCCTGTCTCCTGGGCCCCACGAGCGGCCACTGACGTACTTCTTCCTCCTATATATACCTACGTACTCCGAAAACATCCAGGGAGCCAACGAAAAACAATTTCCACCATCGTAACCTTCTGTATCCGCGAGATCCCATCTTGGAGCCTTCGCCGGTGCTCCACCGGAGGGGGAATCGACCATGGAGGGCTTCTACATCAACACCATAGCCCCTCTGATAAGTTGTGAGTAGTTTACCACAGACCTTCGGGTCCATAGTTATTAGCTAGATGGCTTCTTCTCTCTTTTTGGATCTCAATACAATGTTCTCCCCCTCTCTTGTGGAGATCTATTCGATGTAAACTCTTTTTGCAGTGTGTTTGTCGAGATCCGATGAATTATGGGCTTATGATCAAGTTTATCTATGAGAAATATTTGAATCTTGTCTGAATTCTTTTATGTATGATTGAGTTATCTTTGCAAGTCTCTTCGAATTATCAGTTTGGTTTGGCCTACTAGATTGATCTTTCTTGCCATGGGAGAAGTGCTTAGCTTTGGGTTCAATCTTGCGGTGTCCTTACCCAGTGACAGAAAGGGTTGCAAGGCACGTATTGTATTGTTGCCATCGAGGATAAAAAGATGGGGTTTATATCATATTGCTTGAGTTTATCCCTCTACATCATGTCATCTTTCTTAATGTGTTACTCTGTTCTTATGAACTTAATACTCTAGATGCATCCTGGATAGCGGTCGATGTGTGGAGTAATAGTAGTAGATGCAGGCAGGAGTCGGTCTACTTGTCACGGACGTGATGCCTATATACATGATCATGCCTAGATAATCTCATAATTATTCGCTTTTCTATCAATTGCTAGGTAGTAATTTGTTCACCCACCGTAATACTTATTCTATCTTGAGAGAAGCCACTAGTGAAACCTATGCCCCCCCTGGTCTATCTTTTATCATATAAGCTTTCAATCTACTTTTATTTGCATCTTTACTTTTTGCATCTATATTATAAAATACCAAAAATATATTTATCTTATCATACTATCTCTATCAGATCTCACTTTCGCAAGTGGCTGTGAAGGGATTGACCCCTTTATTGCGTTGGTTGCGAGTTCTTTGTTTGTTTGTGTAGGTGCGTGGGACTTTTGAGGAGCCTCCTTATGGATTGATACCTCGGTTCTCAAAAACGGAGGGAAATACTTACGCTACTATTGCTGCAGCACCCTTTCCTCTTCAAGGAAAACCAACGCAAGCTCAAGACATGGCACACATCACTATAAGCCTTGCAAACAATGTGACTAATGAGTTAGTTGCATGATGATGCATTACATAACGAGTAAAGAGACTTGCCGGTAACAAGATTGAACTAGGTATTGAGATACCGACGATCGAATCTCGGGCAAGTAACATACCGATGACAAAGGGAACAACGTATGTTGTTATGCAGTTTGACCGATAAAGATCTACGTAGAATATGTGGGAGCCAATATGAGCATCCAAGTTCCGCTATTGGTTATTGACCGGAGATGTGTCTCGGTTATGTCTACATAGTTCTCGAACCCGTAGGGTCCGCACGCTTAACATTCGGTGACGATTTATATTATGAGTTATGTGTTTTGGTGTACCGAAGGTAGTTCAGAGTGCTGGATGAGATCGGGGACATGACGAGGAGTCTCGAAATGGTCAAGACGTAAAGATCGATATATTGGACGACTATATTCTGACATCGGAAAGGTTCCGAGTGATTCAGGTATTTATCGGAGTACCGAAGATTTAAGAGAATTCGCCGGGGAGTATATGGGCCTTATTGGGCTTTAAGGGAAAGAGAGGGAGGAGGCTATGTGGCCCCCCAAGGCCTAGTCCGAATTATACTAGGGGGAGGGGCTGCGCCCCCTACTTCCTTCTCTTCCCTTTTCCCTTTCCTTGACTCCTACTCCTACCACTTGGAAGGGGGGGTCCTACTCCTGGTGGGAGTAGGACTCCTCCAGGGCGCGCCATATGAGGGCCAGCCCTCCCCCTCCTCCACTCCTTTATATACGGGGGCAGGGGGGCACCTCTAGACACAAGTTGATCAGTTGATCTCTCCCAGCCGTGTGCGGTGCCCCCTCCACCATATTCCACCTCGATAATATCATAGCGGTGCTTAGGCGAAGCCCTGCGTCGATAGCATCATCAACACCGTCATCACGTCGTCGTGCTGACGGAACTCTCCCGCAAAGCTCTGCTGGATCGGAGTTCGTAGGACGTCATCGAGCTAAACGTGTGCTGAACTCGGAGGTGCCGTACGTTCGGTACTTGGATCGGTCGGATCGTGAAGACGTACGACTACATCAACCGTGTTGTGCTAACGCTTCCGCTTTCGGTCTACGATGGTACATGGACAACACTCTCCCCTCTCGTTGCTTTGCATCACCATGATCTTGCGTGTGCATAGGATTTTTTTTTTGAAATTACTACGTTCCCCAACAGAGGATACCGGCTTCAAGCTGTGGTACACGGGGACGGCTGCAAACAGAAATGGCGTACGCATCTTGATCAATAAGAGCGTCAACTATGGAGTGGTAGACGTCAAGAGACGTGGGGACCGAATTATTCTGCTCAAGCTTATATTTGAGGACTTAGTTCTCAATGTTATCAGTACGTATGCCACGCAAGTAGGCCACAATGAGAACACCAAGAGGGAGTTCTGGGAAGGCCTGGAGGACATGGTTAGGAGTGTACCAATTGGCGAGGAGCTCTTCATAGGAGGAAACCTCAATGACCATGTGGGTACATCTAACACGGGTTTTGAAGGGGTGCATGGGGGCTTTGGCTATGGTGTTAGGAATCAAGAAGGAGAAGATGTCTTAAGTTTTGCTCTAGGCTATGACATGATTGTAGCTAACACCCTCACTAGTAGAAAAGGGGTCAAATCTAAGAAACATCAGTACCGGTTTGCATATGAGCCGGCACTAATGTGTCCATTAGTGCCGGTTCAAATGACTAGGCGGGAGGAGATCTTTAGTACCGGTTCGTTGCGAATCTTTAGTACCGGTTCGTGCCACGAACCGGTACTAAAGATGCTGGTGCCCGGCCAGCACCTTTAGTACCGGATCGTGGCACGAACCGGTACTAAAGAGATTGTGGCAGGGCTATTTCTAGTCCCACCTCGCTCCCCTAGAAAGATTTTGACCACCTTAAATATGTTACTTCTCAAACTATCACAAGCATTTGGTCTTCATTGAACTCTATGTGTAGGATCTGTGGCTGCAATAGGAGTCTTCGCCGGTTCTTAAATCGGAGGTAGATTCCTATTGATAATTTAGATTCTATACAAAAAGATCATTAATCAATGTATTTTCTATATGTACTTCTCTGTAGCAGTAGCGCGTTTTGGCTGAAAGGCGGTACTGGTCAATGTATTTTGTCTGCGTTCAGATGCACAATTTAAATATGTTACTTCTCAAACTATCACAAGCATTTGGTCTGCATTAAACTCTGTGTGTATAATTTGTCGACTCAATATGAGTCTTCATCGTTTTCGGACGAGAACTCATCAGTTACACGGGCACTTCATTTTTTTAACTTATTTGAACTCCAGACTTTTTTTGAGCCGGCATTATGCATCATTCGAAGCGATGTCATCAATTTCCAACATGTTCTGACATCATTTGCTATTTTCAGTCACCGATTTGTTTAGATCAGAGCTAAATGACCGTGAAAATGAAAATCACTACAAAACAAACTCTGAAAATGTTGAAGGTATCATCATTTCACCCGCATAGCATGTGCGAAAGAGTAGAGAGGGTCATGGGAAAAACTGGACGAACTTCGTGTACAAACTGGACAATCTCTTTCAGAGTATCAGGGTTTCGGACGAGAACTCATCAGTTACACGGGAACTTCATTTTTTTAACTTATTTGAACTCCAGACTTTTTTTGAGCCGGCATTATGCAACATTCGAAGCGACGTCATCAATTTCCAACACGTTCTGACATCATTTGTTGTTTTGCAGTCACCGATTTGTTTAGATCAGAGCTAAATGACCGTGAAAATGAAAATCACTATAAAACAAACTCTGAAAATGTTGAAGGTATCATCATTTCATCTGCATAGCATGTGCGAAAGAGTAGAGAGGGTCACGGGAAAAACTGGACGAACTTCGTGTACAAACTGGACAATCTCTTTCGGAGTATCAGGGTTTCGGACGAGAACTCATCAGTTACATGGGCACTTCTGTTTTTCAGTCATTTACCAATTTGTTTAGAGAGCTAAATGACCGTGAAACAGTAAATCACAACAAAACGAACTCTGAAAAAATAGAAAAGAAAAAACTATATAAAAAAATTACTCAAAAATAAATAGCAGAAATAAATAATGCAGAAAAGAAAAAACTATATAAAGCAAAAATATTCACAAAGAAACTAAATAGAGCAAAAAACTACTCAGAAATAAATAGAAGAAAAAAATAAAGCAGAAAAGAAAAAACTATATAAAAAATTAATCAAAAATAAATAGAAGAAAATAAATAATGCAGACAAGAAAATAATATATAAAGCAAAAATATTCACAAAGAAACCAAATACAGCAAAAAAACTACTCATAAATAAATAGAAGAAAAAAATAAAGCAGAAAAGAAAAAACTATATAAAAAATTTAGGTATATGAGATTATTTGAACTAGTTGAATTAATATAACTAGTTTATTTTTAATAAGAAAGTTTAGGTATATGAGATTATTTGAACTAGTTGAATTAATATAACTAGTTTATTTTTAGTAAATGCTTAGTTGAACTAGTTGAATTAATAGAACTAGTTTATTTTTAGCAAGAAAATTTAGGTATATGAGATTATTTGAACTAATTAAAATTTAGATATATGAGATTATTTGAATTAATATAAATAGTTTATTTTTAGTAAATGCTTAGTTGAATTAGTTGAATTAATTGAATTAGTAAGTGTTTAATGTTTCGCCTATATGAACATAGGAAATGTCGTATGACGACGGAAAAAATTTCATTATGTGCGAATACTGTGAAGACCAGGGCGGCCTGTGCGACAGAAATTTCCTTGTTGATGATAGGCGATTCAGCATCAAGCTGGATGAGACCTTCGAATTCGATACAGTAAGTCACAACGACAAGTCTGTTTTCGTAATTAAGCATGACTTATATATGCTTTATTTGCCTGACTTATAATTTTTAATTTTTACTATTCTACTAGCGAATCCCCCGCCATGCAAATTTTTTTGTCTTGGATAAGATAGGTTTCAATGATATGGAAACTATGGAGGTAAAGAGAGTTTACCTGAAAACTGAGCATGGTTATATTTTCAACGTGAAAGTATATAATGCAAACACGTACACCTATTTTGAATGCAAAACTTGGCAAGCACTATGCAAGGCTTATGCATTTGAGCCTGATATGGTTATCACCTTTGATATTCGTCCGGAAGATGATATTGAAGGTAATAGAGACATATGGGTCGATGTGCAGATGCCTCCAATTCTACCATTATGTGAGTTCTTCTCAACTATATTTTTGTCTTTGGTATTGCTTATTCAAAAATAATTGACAATTAATTTCTATTGACAGCTTATTTCCATTCAAGCAAACATGTTCGGCGCTTGGTAGACAGGACCTACTACTGTCCCGGAGCTGAACTAAACTGCGAGGAGATAAGTCATTATGTTTCATGGCTTGAGGATCTTCATACTGTCAAGACAAATTTTCTTCCTGCACTTAGAAATGTTAGTACTCAAAACGTGCGACCAATAGTGATCGTATTGAACTACGGTCACATCTATTTAGGAATGATGGTAATATTTTTACTATTTGTCCTCAGTGCATCTTTTGCATACATAATTTTTTTGCTAAACTTTCATTGCTAAGTATATTAATTAAGTACTATACGATGTTTTTCAACAGGGACTCCCGATAACAGTTGTGCCTCAGGGGATCGAGACTAAAGGTCGCATGTCAATTGTTAGCTTACGGCCAAGATATCCTGCATTGCACATGAGTGCATTCAGGATTTCTAGAAGCGATGAATGCTTAATAGTGAAAGATTGGAGGAAAATTGTTAACGATCGCAGAGAAGTACTAGGGGCAGCAATGAGAAGCGCAGCCCACGATTAGGAGACATGTTTATCTGCATGCTCCAGTATGATGAATCAGGAGCTATACATGTTCTATGCTATTTTACCTGAGAGAGAGTAGCAGGAGTGATTTAGCTAGTTCATGCTCTTAGTACTTGTCCTTCCATGTCCGTGTTCTTCGTTCTGAACTTAATCTCAAAGAGTGATTTGCTTTTGTGGTGTTATATATGAACGCTTATAATATCATGACAATCATGTTGAACTCGATGATATTTTTGCTTCTGGTACAAGTGAATGTTTCTTCTTTAAGCTACTGTTGGTGGTGATTAGATAGCGGTAATGACTATGATGATTAAATAGTGATAATGACGACTACGATGATTTTTAGCTAGCTAGCTAGAGTATATATACTCATGTTGATGATATGATGCAAGAGTTTTTATATTAATATGATGATGATGATGATGAGTTATTATATCATTTAATGAAAGAACCCGCAGATTAGTTTCAGCTGGATGGATCCTACCTAAGTGATCAAGTATATATATGCCTCCATATATATTATACTTGATCACCTAATTAGGTGATCAAGTATAATATGGATATGGCATATACTTGATCACTTAATGATTTAACAACTCATTATAATGTAAAACAATCACTAAATTAAATTGAAAACACAAAATTAAAGCAAAAACTAAAAAAACACCCAAACATTTAGTATCGGTTGGTGTTACCAACCGGTACTAATGTGCTACACGCACCCGGGCCTGGCTCATGCCACGTGGTGGCTCTTTAGCGCCGGTTCGTGATGAACTGGTACTAAAGGGGGGGAGACCTTTAGTCCCCACTCTTTAGTGCCGGCTGGCGAACCGGCACTAAAGGTCGTCACGAACCGGCACTAACGGCCGGTTCTGCACTAGTGCCTCTTTAGAAAGAGAGTCACATTTGATGACTTTTAGTAGTGGCCAACACTCTATCCAGATTGATTTCATCCTCTCGAGAAGAGAATAGGCGTGTGTGCCTAGATTGTAAGGTGATACCTGGAGAGAGTGTTGTCCCTCGGCATAAGCTGGTGTTTGCTGACTTCCGCTTTCGGATTCATGTTCAATGGGATAAGCGTGCCAAAGTCGGTAGAACGAAGTGCTGGAAGCTCAAGGGGAAGGTAGCTCAGGCGTTCAAGGAGAGGGTCATTAAGGAGGGCCCTTGGAAGAAAAGAGGGGATGTAGATAATGTGTGGATGAAAATGGCGACTTGCATTCGTAAGGTGGCCTCGGAGGAGTTTGGAGTGTCTAGGGGAAGAAGAAGCGAAGATAAGGATACTTGGTGGTGGAATGATGATGTCCAAAAGGTGATTAAAGAGAAGAAAGATTGTTTTAGAGGCCTATACCTAGATAGCAGACAACACAGAGAAGTACAAGATGGAGAAGAAGGCCGCAAAGCCAACTGTCGGTGAAGCAAAGGGTCGGGCGTATGAGGACCTCTACCAACGGTTAGGCACGAAGGAAGGCGAAAGCGACATGTATAAGATGGCCAAGATCCGATAGAGAAAGACGAGGGATATTGGTCAAGTCAAATGCATCAAGGATGGAGCAGACCAACTCTTGGTGAAGGACGAGGAGATTAAGCATAGATGCGTGGGTACTTCGACAAGCTATTCAATGGGGAGAATGAGATTTCTACCATTGAACTAGACGACTCCTTTGATGGGACCAACATGTGTTTTGTGCGGCGAATCCAGAAGTCTCGGGTCAAGGAGGCGTTAAAAAGGATGAAAGGAGGCAAGGCGATGGGCTCTGATTGTATCCCATTGAGGTGTGGAAAGGCCTCTGGGACATAGCGATAGTATGGCTAACCAAGCTTTTCAACCTCATTTTTCGGGCAAACATGATGCTAGAAGAATGGAGACGGAGTATATTAGTACCAATCTTCAAGAATAAGGTGGATGTCCAGAGTTGTACTAATTACCGTGGAATTAAGCTGATGAGCCATATAATGAATCTATGGGAGAGAGTCATTGAGCACCACTTAAGAAGAATGACAAGCGTGACCAAAAATCAGTTTGGTTTCATGCATGGGAGGTCAACCATGGAAGCCATTTTCTTGGTACGACAACTTATGGAGAGATACAGAGAGCAAAAGAAGGACTTGCATATGGTGTACATTGACTTGCAGAAGGCCTATGATAAGATATCGCGGAATGTCATGTGGTGGGCCTTGAAGAAACACAAAGTTCTACCAAAGTACATTACCCTCATCAAGGACATGTACGATTATTATTGTGACAAGTGTTCAAACAAGCGATGTCGACACTGATGACTTCCTAATTAAGATAGAACTGCATCAGGGTCAGCTTCGAGCCCTTATCTTTTTACCTTGGGGATGGATGAGGTCACAAGGGATATACAAAGAGATATCCTATGGTGTATGCTCTTTGCGGGTGATGTGGTGCCAGTTGACGATAGTCGGACAAGGTAAATTGGAAGCTAGAGTTATAGAGACAAACCTTGGAATCAAAAGGGTTTAGTCTTAGTAGAGCTAAAACCGAGTACATGATGTGCGGTTTCAGTACTACTAGGTCTGAGGAGGTGGAGGTTAGCCTTGATGGGCAGGTGGTGCCTCGGAAGGACACCTTTTGATATTTGGGGTCAATGTTGCAGGAGGATAGGGGTATTGATGAAGATGTAAACCATCGAATTAAAGCCAAATGGATGAAGTGGCACCAAAATTCTGTCATTCTCTGTGACAAGAGAGTGCCACAAAAGTTAAAAGGCAAGTTCTATAGGAAGGTGGTTCGACCCGCAATGTTGTATGGCGCTAAGTGTTAGCCAACTAAAAGGCGACATGTTCAACAATTAGGTGTGGCAGAGATGCGTATGTTGAGATGGATGTGTGACCACCCGAGGAAGGATCGAGTCCAGAATGATGATATGTGAGATAGAGTTGAAGTAACATTAATTGAAGAGAAGTTTGTCCAACATCGTTTGAGAGGTTTGGGTATATTCAGCGCATGCCTCCAGAAGCTCCAGTGCATAGCGGACGGCTAAAGCGTGCGAAGAATGTCAATAAAGGCCGGGGTAGACAAATTTGACATGGGAGGAGTCTGTTAAGAGAGACCTGAAGGATTGGAGTATCACCAAAGAACAAACTATCAACAGGCGTGCGTGGAAGCTTGCTATCCATGTGCCAGAGCCATGAGTTGGTCGAGAGATCTTATGGGTTTCACCTCTAGCCTACCATAACTTGTTTGGAACTAAAGGCTTTGTTCTTGTTGAGATAGAGTTGGAGTAGCACCAATTGAATAGAAGCTTGTCCAACATGAGATGGTTTGGGCATATTCAGCGCGGGTCTCCAGAAACTCGAGTGCAAGCGTGTCTAGAATGACAAGAGAGGTCGTGATAAATCGAATTTGACATGAGAGGAGTCCATTAAGAGAGACCTGAAAGATTGGAGTATCAACAAAGAACTAACTATGAACAGGGGTGCGTGAAAGCTTACTATCCATGTCCAGAGTCATAATTGGTCGCTAGATCTTATGGGTTTCACCTCTAGCCTCCCCCAACTTGTTTGGGACTAAAGGCTTTGTTGTTGTTGTTGTTTCATTATATTAAAAAGACACTTTACATAAAATTTTGAAAACAGTTAATCTTGCATTTTAAAAATATATAATAGGTATAGAAAAATGTTTCTATTGTATACGAAAATATGTATAAATGTGAATGCAACAAATGGAAAACGTTAATCACGTAGACGAAAATTATTAATCATATTTATGAAAAATGTTTGTGACGATTATAAATTGTTGCATATTTCAAAAGAAATGTACATGTTAAAAAATGTTTACACAATGTAAAGAAAAAGTTTATGTAATTCAATAAAAAAATTATACATTCCCAAAAATGTGCATTACATTTAGAAAAATCTTTATAAGTTTGAAAATTGTGTTTGCCTCATTTCCAACGAATGTTTGTACAATATACAATTGTTTGCATAGTTCATAAAACATTTAGGATTTGAAAATGTTTCAATATGTATTTGAAAAAATAACACATATTTGAAAAAGATATCCAAAACATGTTATCGGCAAAAATATTAAACATGTATTTGGGCTATGTTAAACGGGTATAAAGCAATGTTTTAAATATATACAAAAATTGTACAAATATGTATGAAAAAAGTAGACATGTACCAAAAAAATCAACCCAATGAAAACCGACAAAAGAAACAAAAAGTAAAGCAAAGAAAAAAAACTAAAGGAAAGCAAGGAAGGAACAAAGAAAACCATAGTATAAAAGAAGAGAAATAAAAAAACGATAAAAAAACATTGAAAACAAAGAAAAGAAGAGCATAAAAGAAGAATAAAAAAGAAAAACTTGTGAAAATAAAACGAAAAAAGGAAGAAAAAAACAAAGAAACCACACCGAACCGACCGAATCCATCAACCAAAACAAAGAGGAGTTATCGCAGCGAAGGACAAACAACTAAATGGGCCGGGCGGATGCTAGTCCACCCATAGGCGATATCTAATAGTAATATCTACGGACGAGACATAGCCGTGGCATTTCCTATTTAGGGCTGCAGGCGCCCGTTTGTGTGCATTTCGCAAACTGGCGCCTGCAGCGCCTCGTGCTGGGCCGGCCCATCTAACGGGCGCCTGAGGTCTTTTTTTCTACGCCCTCCATTCCTAAATATTTGTCTTTCTAGACATTTGAAAAAACTGGCGACCAATCGCTCAGACCACCAGGCCACCCCATCGCACGTTTCCAAATATGTCCATTTGCTCATTTTATTTACTTTCTTTACGTTCGCGAAAGCCCCAATTTTGGATAGCTTCTGAGACTGGTTTTTTTCGGTTCGCGATTTGGTTTAGGGATGGTTTTATTTTTTGTTATTTTCTTTTTAGAATTTTTTTTCAAAACTGATGAACTTTTGTGTAAATAGATGAACTTATTTCGATGAACTTTTTCTTAAAATGGATGAACTTATTTTCAAATTTAGATAAACTTTTTTCAGTTTGATGAATTTTTTCAGATTGGATGAACTTTTTTTAAACTGCTGAACTTTTTCAGATTGGATAAACTTTTTATTTCAAATACGATGAACTTTTCTAATTTGATGAACTTTTCTCAAAATTGATGAACTTTTGTCAAATAGAATAAACTTTTTTTCAAAATCAGTGAACTTTTTTCAAACATGATGAACTTTTTTCAAAATCAGTGAACTTTTATCAAATCCAATGAACTTTTTTCATTTTCGATGATTTTTTTTGAAATTCGTGAACTGTTTTCGAAATTTATTGAACTGTTGTTTATTAGAAAAATTGACATTTTCCAAATAATTTTCAAATAACTCAAAAAACTCGGTGGTTTAGTAAATGGCTGAGTAATAAATATCGCGGTCGCAATAGTTGTAAGGCATTTCGCGATGATTTTGTTCGCTCGTGCTGTGAAGGTCAAGTGGTTAAGCTAAGGAATTATGGGCAATTGTGGCGCGAGATTGTTTCCTCATACTGCCAATTATTCAGGTGCTTTTTTCGGGAACGAAACTGTTCCTGGGCCGAGAGTAGAAATGGCCCACAGAGGGCGCGCTGTAGGCGCCACTTCCACGTTCGGGCGCCTACAGAGCGGAACAGGAGCTCCCCATAGCCGTGGCGTCAGTGTATGGCCTATCTTTTGTTAAAGGGCTGTAGGAGAATCGGGTGTTGCTTAAGCCCATTTCATGGACAGTTCAATCGTTCCAATATTATAAGGCCTGCTTGTGGGAAATCCCTATTTGACGCATTTTGTGTCAAACTGTCGGGGCACCGCACACCCTTCGCCCGTACTTGGACCGGCCTTTTTTCCTGTTTCTTGTTTCGACCGACCACGTCTGTTTCCTCGTTCCCCTTTCTTCCTCGTGCGACTGCTTTGTCTCGATTCCTTCTCTGCTTCGTCCTCTCGATTCCTCTTCCTTCCTCTCGATTCTTTGTCATGGTCTTCATTCCTTCCTCCTTCATGCATCTCGGGGCGCTAGGTGCTCTGGTTCTTCATCTTCTCTCCCCTTCCTGCAAATCTTTGGGATGGAAGTTAGTGTTAGTTGATTTGTTCTCTGTTGTTGGTAGACGGTGTTTTGGCAACCAAATTCTGAGGAATAACACTTCAATTTTGTGATAATTGGTCGAGGTTCGTCAGATCTGGTGTTCCCCGTTTGGTTTTTATTCCAATTTCCTAGGTTCCTCAACTGTATTCGACTTTCTTTTTCTGTTTGCGTTTGCAGGTTCGGTTGAGATCTAACAGATCATAGTTCTTCTACATATTTGTAGGTAAATCATTACAGCAAGTACTAGCCAACTGTTTTCTATTCTGGTGCTTGACAATTTTGTACCTAACCCTTTGTGTGAATATGTTTTAAGATGTTTTCGATACTTCTACAGAAGTGAACGAGCATGTCCCTTCAATTGTGTAGATGCTCTGAATTTTCCATGTATATACTTATGGACCGGCAATAGTTCTTGTGATACTGCTGTAGTTTTCTTCTAGGTTAGAACCAGAACTTGTACTAGAACTTTTACAGGATTGAACTTGTGTGGAACTGTTCTACTGTTTAGCTCCATTGTTCTACAACTTAGTTTTGGTGCTCACTAGATTTTTGTTCCTACTATTTATTTTATACCGTGCTACTATCAACAATGCTCTTGACCCCCACTCTTTGCCAAAGACGACCATTCTACATATCGCTGGTTACCAACGCCACTCAAGAATCTTGTTTCTCTGCTATGCACGAACTAGCTACTACTGTAAACAAATCTGTTGAATCTCGCTTAGTTTTCCTGGTAAATGCTCATAGATATAGGAGGTGTTCTTCTCTTGGAAATCTTGAGTAACCTAGTGTACATTTCAACATTATTTCGTTTCCATGCAAATCATACATTTTCTAGTTCATAAATAGTCATTACCACTTTTAATATGATTATCTTCATGATACATTCTACTCTGGTTTTGAATTTTCAGTTAATTAATTTGAATCACCTCCTAGTTTGTATGGTAGCTTAATTAGCCTCCACCTTTTAATCAACAAGTTTTGTGATGTTAATTTAAGTACGCGTGTACACTGTTTAGCTAACAGTAGCTACTTGCTTCCCTAGAAAAAACACTAGCTAGTTGCTTGCTGATCTGATTTGCCTCCACTATTTCTATATTGAATTCTTCATAGACCTTCTTGTTGGGAACGTAGTAATTTCAAAAAATTTCCTACGCACACGCAAGATCATGGTGATGGCATAGCAACGAGAGGGGAGAGTGTTGTCTACGTACCCTCGTAGACCATTAAGCGGAAGCGTTATGACAACGCGGTTGATGTAGTCGTACGTCTTCACGAATCGACCGATCCAAGCACCGAACGTACGGCACCTCCGTGTTCAGCACACGTCCAGCTCGATGACGTCCTCCGGGCTCCAATCCAACGAAGCGTCGGGGATGAGTTCCGTCAGCACGACGGCGTGGTGACGATGATGATGTTCTACCGGCGCAGGGCTTCGCCTAAACTCCGCGACGATATGACCGAGGTGGAATATGGTGGAGGGGGGCACCGCACACGGCTAAGGAACGATCCGTAGATCAACTTGTGTGTCTATGGGGTGCCCCCCTCCCCCGTATATAAAGGGGGAGAGGAGGAGGGGGCCGGCCTAAGGGGAGGCGCGCCCTAGGAGGGGGAAACCTACTCCAAGTAGGTTTGCCCCCTCCCTTTCCTATTCCAAGAAGGAGGGG
>NC_041383.1:749023261-749039224 GCF_002162155.2 Triticum dicoccoides | reverse complement strand
GGGGCACCGCACACGGCTAAGGAACGATCCGTAGATCAACTTGTGTGTCTATGGGGTGCCCCCCTCCCCCGTATATAAAGGGGGAGAGGAGGAGGGGGCCGGCCAAGGGGGAGGCGCGCCCTAGGAGGGGGAAACCTACTCCAAGTAGGTTTGCCCCCTCCCTTTCCTATTCCAAGGAGGGGGAAGGAAGGAGTGGGAGAGGGGGAAGGCAAGGGGGGCGCCCCCCCCCCTTCCTTGCCCTATTCGGACTCAAGGGGAGGGGGCGCGCCTCTTGCCCTGGTCGGCCCCTCTCTCTCTCCACTAGGGCCCATCAAGGCCCATTACTTCCCGGGGGGTTCCGGTAACCCTCCGGTACTCCGGTTTTTCTCCGAAAACACCCGGAACACTTCCGGTGTACGAATATAGTCATCCAATATATCAATATTTATGTCTCGACCATTTCGAGACTCCTCGTCATGTCCGTGATCACATCCGGGACTCCGAACAACCTTCGGTACATCAAAACTTATAAACTCATAATAAAACTGTCATCGTAACGTTAAGCGTGCGGACCCTACGGGTTCGAGAACTATGTGGACATGACCTAGAACTATTCTCGGTCAATAACCAATAGCGGAACCTGGATGTTCATATTGGTTCCTACATATTCTACGAAGATCTTTATCGGTCAAACCGCATAACAACATACGTTGTTCCCTTTGTCATCGGTATGTTACTTGCCCGAGATTCGATCGTCAGTATCCAATACCTAGTTCAATCTCGTTACCGGCAAGTCTCTTTACTCGTTCCGTAATACATCATCTCGCAACTAACTCATTAGTTGCAATGCTTGCAAGGCTTAAATGATGTGCATTACCGAGAGGGCCCAGAGATACCTCTCCGACATTCGGAGTGACAAATCCTAATCTCGAAATACGCCAACACAACAAGTACCTTTTGAGACACCTGCAGAGCACCTTTATAATCACCCAGTTACGTTGTGACGTTTGGTAGCACACAAAGTGTTCCTCCGGTAAACGGGAGTTGCATAATCTCATAGCCATAGGAACATGTATAAGTCATGAAGAAAGCAATAGCAACATACTAAACGATCGGGTGCTAAGCTAACGGAATGGGTCATGTCAATCAGATCATTCAACTAATGATGTGATCCCGTTAATCAAATAACAACTCTTTGTCCATGGTTAGGAAACATAACCATCTTTGATTAACAAGCTAGTCAAGTAGAGGCATACTAGTGACACTCTGTTTGTCTATATATATTCACACATGTATTATGTTTCCGGTTAATACAATTCTAGCATTAATAATAAACATTTATCATGATATAAGGAAATAAATAATAACTTTATTATTGCCTCTAGGGCATATTTCCTTCAGTCTCCCACTTGCACTAGAGTCAATAATCTAGATCACATCACAATGTGATTAACATCGATAGTTCACATCATCATGTGATTAACACCCGTAGTTCACATCGCCATGTGACCAACACCCAAAGGGTTTACTAGATTCAGTAATCTAGTTCACATCGCTATGTGATTAACACCCAAAGAGTACTAAGGTGTGATCATGTTTTGCTTGTGAGAGAAGTTTAGTTAACGGGTCTGTCACATTCAGAGCCGTATGTATTTTTGCAAATATTCTATGTCTACAATGCTCTGCATGGAGCTACTCTAGCTAATTGCTCCCACTTTCAATATGTATTCAGATTAAGACTTAGAGTCATCTGGATCAGTGCCAAAACTTGTATTGACGTAACCCTTTACGACGAACCTTTTGTCACTTCCATAATCGAGAAACATATCCTTATTCCACTAAGGATGATTTTGACCGATGTCCAGTGATCTACTCCTAGATCACTATTGTACTCCCTTGTACTCCCTTGCCAAACTCAGTGTAGGGTATACAATAGATCTGGTACACAGCATGGCATACTTTATAGAACCTATGGCCAAGGCATAGGGAATGACTTTCATTCTCTTTCTATCTTCTGCCGTGGTCGGGTTTTGAGTCTTACTCAATTTCACACCTTGTAACACAGGCAAGAACTCTTTCTTTGACTGTTCCATTTTGAACTACTTCAAAATCTTGTCAAGGTATGTACTCATTGAAAAAACTTTTCAAGCGTCTTGATCTATCTCTATAGATCTTGATGCTCAATATGTAAGCAGCTTCATTGAGGTCTTTCTTTGAAAAACTCCTTTCAAACACTCCTTTATGCTTTGCAGAATAATTCTACATTATTTCTGATCAACAATATGTCATTCACATATACTTATCAGAAATGTTGTAATGCTCCCACTCACTTTCTTGTAAGTACGGGCTTCACCGCAAGTCTGTATAAAACTATATGCTTTGATCAACTTATCAAAGCGTATATTCCAACTCCGAGATGCTTGCACCAGTCCATTGTTGGATTGCTGGAGCTTGTACACTTTGTTAGCATCTTTAGGATTGACAAAACCTTCTGGTTGTATCATATACAACTCTTCTTTAATAAATCCATTAAGGAATGTAGTTTTGACATCCATTTGCCATATTTCATAAAATGTGGCAATTGCTAACATGATTCGGACAGACTTAAGCATCGATACAAGTGAGAAAATCTCATCGTATTCAACCCCTTGAACTTGTTGAAAACCTTTTGCAACAAGTCGACCTTAGTGGATAGTAACACTACTATCAGTGTCCGTCTTCTTCTTGAAGATCCATTTATTTTAACATGGCTTGCTGATCATCGAGCAAGTCAATCAAAGTCCATACTTTGTTCTCATACATGGATCATATCTCAGATTTTATGGCCTCAAGCCATTTCGCGGAATCTGGGCTCATCATCGCTTCTTCATAGTTCGTAGGTTCATCATGGTCTAGTAACATGACTTCCAGAACAGTATTACCGTACTACTCTGGTGCGGACTTCACTCTGTTTTACCTACGAGGTTCGGTAGTAACTTGATCTGAAGTTACATGATCATCATCATTAGCTTCCTCACTAATTGGTATAGTAGTCACAAGAACAGATTTCTGTGATGAACTACTTTCCAATAAGGGAACAGGTACAGTTACCTCATCAAGTTCTACTTTCCTCCCACTCACTTCTTTCGAGAGAAACTCCTTCTCTAGAAAGGATCCATTTTTAGCAACGAAAATCTTGCTTTCGGATATGTGATAGAAGGTGTACCCAACAGTTTCCTTTGGGTATTCTATGAAGACGCACTTCTCCGATTTGGGTTCGAGCTTATCAGGATGAAACTTTTTCCCATAAGCATCGCAGCCCCGAACTTTAAGAAACGACAACTTGGGTTTCTTGCTAAACCACAGTTCATATGGTGTCATCTCAACGGATTTAGATGGTGCCCTTTTAACGTGAATGCAGCTGTCTCTAATGCATGATCCCAAAACGATATTGGTAAATCGGTAAGATACATCATAGATTGTACTATATCTAATAAAGTACGGTTATGACGTTCGGACACACCATTATGATGTGGTGTTCTAGGTGGCATGAGTTTGTGAAACTGTTCCACATTGTTTTAATTGAAGACCAAACTCGTAACTCAAATATTTGTCTCCGTGATCAGATCGTAGAAACCTTATTTTCTTGTCACGATGATTTTCCACTTCACTCTGAAATTCTTTGAACTTTTCAAATGTTTCAGACTTATGTTTCATCAAGTAGATATACCCATATCTGCTCAAATCATCTGTGAAGGTCAGAATATAACGATACCCGCCGCGAGCCTTCACACTCATCGTATTGAATACATCAGTATGTATTATTTCCAATAAGTCAGTTGCTCGCTCCACTGTTCCGGAGAACGGAGTCTTAGTCATCTTGCCCATGAGGCATGGTTCGCAAGCATCAAGTGATTCATAATCAAGTGATTCCAAAATCCCATCAGCATGGAGTTTCTTCATGCGCTTTACACCAATATGACCTAAACGGCAGTGCCACAAATAAATTGCACTATCATTATTAACTTTGCATCTTTTGGTTTCAATATTATGAATATGTGTATCACTACGATCGAGATCCAATGAACCATTTTCATTGGGTGTGTAACCATATAAGGTTTTATTCATGTAAACAGAACAACAGTTTATTCTCTTACTTAAATGAATAACCTTATTGCAATAAACACGATCAAATCATATTCATGCTCAACGCAAACACCAAATAACATTTATTTAGGTTCAACACTAATCCAGAAAGTATAGGGAGTGTGCGATGATGATCATATCAATCTTGAAACTACTTTCAACACACATCGTCACTTCACCCTTAACTAGTTTCTGTTTATTCTGCAACTCTCGTTTCGAGTTACTACTCTTAGCAACTGAACCAGTACCAAATACCGAGGGGTTGCTATAAACACTAGTAAAGTACACATCAATAACATGTATATCAAATATACCTTTGTTCACTTTGCCATCCTTATTATCCGCCAAATACTTGGGGTAGTTCTGCTTCCAGTGACCAGTCCCTTTGCAGTAGAAGCACTTAATCTCAGGCTTAGGTCCAGACTTGGGCTTCTTCACTTGAGCAGCAACTTGCTTGCCGTTCTTCTTGAAGTTCCCTTCTATCCCTTTGCCCTTTTCTTGAAACTAGTGGTCTTTTTAACCATCAACACTTGATGTTCTTTCTTGATTTCTACCTTCATCGATTTCATCATCATGAAAAACTCGGGAATCATTTTCATCATCCCTTGCATACTATAGTTCATCACGAAGTTCTACTAACTTGGTGATGGTGACTAGAGAATTCTGTCAATCACTATCTTATCTGGAAGATTAACTCCCACTTGATTCAAGCGATTGTAGTACCCAGACAATCTGAGCACATGCTCACTAGTTGAGCGATTCTCCTCCATCTTTTAGCTATAGAACTTGTTGGAGACTTCATATCTCTCAACTCGGGTATTTGCTTGAAATATTAACTTCAATTCCTGGAACATCTCATATGGTCCATGATGTTCAAAACATCTTTGAAGTCCCGCTTCTAAGCCATAAAGCATGGTGCACAAAACTATCAAGTAGTCATCATATTGAGCTAGCCAAACGTTCATAACGTCTACATCTGCTCCTGCAATAGATCTGTCACCTAGTGGTGCATTAAGGACATAATTCTTCTGTGCAGCAATGAGGATAAACCTCAGATCGCGGATCCAATTCGCATCATTGCTACTAACATTTTTCAACACAATTTTCTCTAGGAACATATCAAAATAAACATATGAAAGCAACAACGCAAGCTATTGATCTTACAACATAATTTGCAAAATACTACCAGGACTAAGTTCATGATAAATTTAAGTTCAATTAATCATATTACTTAAGAACTCCCACTTAGACAGACATCTCTCTAGTCATCTAAGTGATCACGTGATCCAAATCAACTAAACCATAACCGATCATCACGTGAGATGGAGTAGTTTTCAATGGTGAACATCACTATGTTGATCATGTCTACTATATGATTCACGCTCGACCTTTCGGTCTCCGTGCTCCGAGGCCATATCTGCATATGCTAGGCTCGTCAAGTTTAACCTGAGTATTCCGCGTGTGCAAAACTGGCTTGCACCCGTTGTAGATGGACGTAGAGCTTATCACACCCGATCATCATGTGGTGTCTGGGCACGACAAACTTTGGCAAAGGTGCATACTCAGGGAGAACACTTCTTGATAATTAGTGAGAGATCATCTTAAAATGCTACCGTCAATCAAAGCAAGAATAAGATGTATAATAGATAAACATCATATGAAATCAAAATATGTGACATGAAATGGCCACGATCATCTTGCGCCTTTGATCTCCATCTCCAAAGTACAGTCATGATCTCTATCGTCACCGGCATGACACCATGATCTCCATCATCTTGATCTATATCAATGTGTCGTCACATGGTTGTCTCGCAAACTATTGCTCTTGCAACTATTGCTATCGCATAGCGATAAAGTAAAGCAATTATTTGGCACTTGCATCTTATGCAACAAAGAGACATCCATAGGGCTTCTGTCAGTTGCCGATAACTTCAAAAAAACATGATCATCTCATACAGCAACTTATATCTTATCATGTCTTGACCATATCACATCACAACATGCCCTGCAAAAACAAGTTAGACGTCCTCTACTTTGTTGTTGCAAATTTTACGTGGCTGCTACGGGCTGAGCAAGAACCGTTCTTACCTACGCATCAAAACCACAACGATAGTTTGTCAAGTTGGTGCTGTTTTAACCTTCGCAAGGACCGGGCGTAGCCACACTCGGTTCAACTAAAGTTGGAGAAACTGACACCCGCTAGTCACCTGTGTGCATAGCACGGCGGTAAAACCAGTCTCGCGTAAGCGTACGCGTAATGTCGGTCCGGGCCGCTTCATCCAACAATACCGCCGAACCAAAGTATGACATGCTGGTAAGCAGTATGACTTATATCGCCCACAACTCACTTGTGTTCTACTCGTGCATATAACATCAAACCATAAAACCTAGGCTCGGATGCCACTATTGGGAACGTAGTAATTTCAAAAAAATTCCTACGCACACGCAAGATCATGGTGATGGCATAGCAACGAGAGGGGAGAGTGTTGTCTACGTACCCTCGTAGACCGTTAAGCGGAAGCGTTATGACAACACGGTTGATGTAGTCGTACGTCTTCATGAATCGACCGATCCAAGCACCGAACGTATGGCACCTCCGTCTTCAGCACACGTCCAGCTCGATGACGTCCTCCGGGCTCCAATCCAGCGAAGCGTCGGGGATGAGTTCCGTCAGCACGACGACGTGGTGACGATGATGATGTTCTACCCCGGCGCAGGGCTTCGCCTAAACTCTGCGACGATATGATCGAGGTGGAATATGGTGGAGGGGGGCACCGCACACGGCTAAGGAACGATCCGTAGATCAACTTGTGTGTCTATGGGGTGCCCCCCTCCCCCGTATATAAAGGGGGAGAGGAGGAGGGGGCCAGCCAAGGGGGAGGCGCTCCCTAGGAGGGGCAAACCTACTCCAAGTAGGTTTGCCCCCTCCCTTTCCTATTCCAAGAAGGAGGGGGAAGGAAGGAGTGGGAGAGGGGGAAGGCAAGGGGGGCGCCCCCCCCCTTCCTTGTCCTATTCGGACTCAAGGGGAGGGGGCGCGCCTCTTGCCCTGGTCGGCCCCTCTCTCTCTCCACTAGGGCCCATCAAGGCCCATTACTTCCCGGGGGGTTCCGGTAACCCTCCGGTACTCCGGTTTTTCTCCGAAAACACCCGGAACACTTCCGGTGTCCGAATATAGTCATCCAATAAATCAATCTTTATGTATCGACCATTTCGAGACTCCTCGTCATGTCCGTGATCACATCCGGGACTCCGAACAACCTTCGGTACATCAAAACTTATAAACTCATAATAAAACTGTCATCGTAACGTTAAGCGTGCGGACCCTACGGGTTCGAGAACTATGTGGACATGACCTAGAACTATTCTCGGTCAATAACCAATAGCGGAACCTGGATGTTCATATTGGTTCCCACATATTCTACGAAGATCTTTATCGGTCAAACCGCATAACAACATACGTTGTTCCCTTTGTCATCGGTATGTTACTTGCCCGAGATTCGATCGTCGGTATCCAATACCTAGTTCAATCTCGTCACCGGCAAGTCTCTTTACTCGTTCCGTAATACATCATCTCGCAACTAACTCATTAGTTGCAATGCTTGCAAGGCTTAAATGATGTGCATTACGGAGAGGGCCCAGAGATACCTCTCCGACATTCGGAGTGACAAATCCTAATCTCGAAATACGCCAACCCAACAAGTACCTTTGGAGACACCTGTAGAGCACCTTTATAATCACCCAGTTACGTTGTGACATTTGGTAGCACACAAAGTGTTCCTCCGGTAAACGGGAGTTGCATAATCTCATAGTCATAGGAACATGTATAAGTCATGAAGAAAGCAATAGCAACATACTAAATGATCGGGTGCTAAGCTAATGGAATGGGTCATGTCAATCAGATCATTCAACTAATGATGTGATCCCGTTAATCAAATAACAACTCTTTGTCCATGATTAGGAAACATAACCATCTTTGATTAACGAGCTAGTCAAGTAGAGGCATACTAGTGACACTCTGTTTGTCTATATATATTCACACATGTATTATGTTTCCGGTTAATACAATTCTAGCATGAATAATAAACATTTATCATGATATAAGGAGATAAATAATAACTTTATTATTGCCTCTAGGGCATATTTCCTTCACTTGATACATTTGATACAAATTATTTATGCACTTAGTCGGGTATTTTTTCCTGTTCAACTATTTTAGGAAATCATTCCTCAATCTCGGTAGATTGTTTTCAGAAAGGAAAGGAGTAGTGACAAGTAGTTGATTACATTGATGTGTACTTCCATTTTTGTCTCATCAATGTATACGTCAGAAAGCATTCAATTGTCTAGTTCATATAACAGAATTTGTACCTTGTGGGCATGTGCTCTAAATGATTGCATTTCCGCTTTTCTTGTTGTTTTCATGTGTATCTCACACCACAATATTGCATCAGAAATAGAGAAGTTGTTTTGAACCATATATTCATGATGTTCCTGTTTTGTTTGCTGTCTGCGGGTACTATATTCGAATCACTATCTATTTTATCACGAATATATTGTTGATTCAGCTTCTAATATTAATTTCGTGCAAAACTGAATTAAGCATGAATATAACATTTTTTAATCCAAGTTTTTTTAAAAAATTGAATCCTATAGCAAAACTACAGTCACATAAACTAATTTCATTATAAAAACAAAGCTCTGGTCTATGAGCAAAATAACAAAACTAGCACATTAACCCAGTAGTAGAAGATGAAACTTTCAAGATGTGGCGATTATTTTTTTGCTACTTCTTGGTATTCTTCTTGCTGCCCTGTTTTTTAGTTTTCTTTTTGCTACTTCTTGGTATTCTTCTTGGTATTCTTTTTGCTACTTCTTCTTTTTCCTTTTTCCTTTGTTTTCTAGTTTTCTTTTTGTTTTTTCTTCTTCTTTCATTTTTAGTTATTTCTGTTTCTTTTTTCTTTTTTCGAATTTTTTGTTTGTTTTCTTTCTTTGTTTGTTTTTTTTCTTTTTCCTTTTCTTTTCCTCTCTTTTTATCAAAAGAATTTCAAAATATTCAAATTTTGTTCGTGTTTCCATAAAATGTTCAGGTTTCAACAAATGCTCTCAAGATTCAAAAATTGTTCTTGTTACACAAAAAGCTGAAAAGTTTTCAAATGCAGAAAATGTACCGAATTTCAGTTTTTTGTTCCCATTTTCATAAAATGTTCGCGCTTCCAGATTTGTTCGGGATTTTCAAATTTGTTCTCCATTTCAAAATTTGTTCTCAAGATTAAAAAAATGTTCGCGCTTCCAAATTTATTTGGGATTTTTCAAAATTGTTGTCCTTTTCAAAATTAGTTCTCAAGATTAAAAAATGTTTGTGCTTTAAAAAATTGTTCGCGCTCCCAAATCTATTCTCCGTTTCAAAATTTGTTATCAAGATTCAAAAAATGTCCGTGCTTCCAAATTTGTTCTCCGTTTCAAAATTTGTTCTCAAGATTCAAAAAATGTTCATGCTTCCAAATTTTTTCTCCATTTCAAAATTTGTTCCCAAGATTCAAAATATGTTCGTGGTTTAAAAATTGTGCTCAAATTCCAAAATATGTTTGGGAATTTAAAAATTGTTCATGTTTTCAAAAATGTTCTTGGTTTCAACATTATTTGCAAATTCAACAAATGTCATGTTTCAATTTTTGTTCAAGTTTTAAAAAATGTTCTGTTTAAACATTTTTGTTCTGAACTGAAAAAATGTTCCTGTTTTCATTTTTATTCAAAAATTTAAAATTGTTCGTGGTCTGAGAAAATGTTCCAAAAATTCAAAAAATGTTTGCGTTTTTCATAATTTCTGTTGTATTTTTTGAAAAAATGTTCGCATTTTAGAAAACTGTTCGGGATTTGCAAAATTTGTTCATGTTTTTTTTGAATCAAAATTACAAAAAATATTTACTGCATCAAAAAAATGTTGGAACATATAACAATTGTGATATTTTAAAACTGTTCATTGTGCCTTTTATGATTCATTAGCAAAAATTTTCTTCTACTTCTCAAGAAATAGTTAGAAAGTTTTTTAAGTTAATCAGAAATTGCAACTCTGTTTCTTTTTTCAGGTACGACTCAGGAATTTTCCTTCTTCAATATCTTAGCAAGTACAAAGGTCTCGGAATGGAAGGTTTCTCCAATGTAAGTAGTTACCAATTCATTCATTGAGAGCACTTGTTTTCCTTATTTAGCTTTCTTCGAAATATATCATTTTTTCTAAGTTGCTACTCCATTTTTTTACATCCCGAAGGATGATTTACAAGCTCTATGAGAGGAATTCCTTTTTGAGATCATAACTTGCAAGGACAATGAAATTCAGCTTCCATTCGTAACTTCTTTCCTACAGAGACATGTTAGTTTTCTATTTCTTTTTATTGCCATAATCCTTGGCCTCCTCCTCACCACATCTCTATTTCAACAGGGTTTTCGCATTTTCAAGTGAAGCATTCAACAGGATTTCTGCATTTGAACAAAGCTTTTAGGTAAGTTCATGATCTCTAGTTTCCCCCTGAAGAATCCTAATGAACTTTTTCCCTAATCCCAACTAACTTTTTTCCTTTCTTATTCTGCAGGTATTCATTGCCATTCGTTACTGTCAAGTATAATGGAATTTCCACTACAAGAAGTTCTCCTGAATTTGCACTGAAAGGAAAAAAACATGGCGAAAATGCTTCATCCTAGGAAAAAACATTTGTTTTTGTTTCCTAGCACAGTTTAGGTAACTTCATACACACGTTGTCGGTACATTTTTTTTTCATTCTTCCAACTAACATATTTCCCTTTTTATTCTCAGCGGCCGCAATGCAAGAAATTTTCCCAACTCAAAGGAAGAGTACCATGACGAAACTGTTATGTTGTTTCTTTACCATGGTTCCCCAGTGATACTTTCTTGTATTATTTTCACTTGTAAAGAAGTGCAGATAAGTTTGTAAAGGAAGTTGTTCCACGACCAGTAGAAACAGCGAGAAACAACAGATAATTGGCCTCTTCTAGTTTTTATGAATACAAGGAAAATTTCACCATTCTTCTACTTTTTCCCAACTGAAGGGAAATGAAGAAATTGTTGTCTTAATGGTACTGTTTTCTGTTTTTATCATGGTTCCCAAAAGGTAATTTCTTGCATTAATTCCAGCTGCATCGAAGATTTAAATCTCCTGAATAAGTTAGTAAAGGAATTCAAAGCTTTATATACTTGTTTCCATACAGTTTTTTTGCATGTGTCTTTGATGCTCCTCCAGCTTTGGAACTCTCCTAAAACTGTTTTTACAACTGTTGTTTGAAACAGGAGAAATATCTGAAATAGTTATCAATGAAGTTTCAAAGGAACTGAAATAGTTATTACAATGAAATTTCAAAAACAGCAGAAACAACTTAAACATCTGAAACAGAGACAACAGAAACTGAACGCGAGAAACAGTGAAACACGCGCCAGAAACAGAGAAACGCACGCCAAACAGTTGAAACGCAGGACCAAGGCCCAGAAAGCCCGTAAGCCAACCCCCCTGTGCGAAAGCGCAACAAGTTGACGCAGAATGCGTTCGATAGGAGCTCCCCTGCTTGTGTTGCTGAATACCAAAACTTCTCGAAAACAAATGAACAAAAAAAAATCTCAAATAAGGAACTCTTTCCAAACAGACCTGAAATGTAATACTGAGGGGTATTTTCTGCGGGAATTATTGATGTAAGCTTCGTTTCCAAGGAAGTTATTCTTGTTTATTATTCCCGCATGCTCGATTTGCTATACTATGCTCTAGTTATTATACATAAGTAAATACTAGAAAAACGGCCCTTTCGTTGCAACGGAAGAAAAAAAATCATAATCTCCAATGACCATGACCACATTTTGCTACATCACCAAGATACACTATCACTCTCATTTTCGTGAAAGTGTGAATAATTTTTGAAAATCATGAACAATTTTTAAAACTCGTGAACATATCTGAAACTGTGAACATTTTCAAATTGCTGAACATTTTTTTACAGATTTTCGAACATTTTTTTGCGAGGCTCCAATCTATTTGGAACAGGCAGCCCTGGTTTCTAGTTATGTCCTTTTAGAGGATTGTTTTGGCCATGGACCATGAGTATAGTTTTATCAATGGCTTCATTGCTACCTACATGCCACAATAGTGTGGGACAAGAAGCAATGATTTCTAGAGTCCGAAGTTGTGGTGCTCGGGCACCTTGGTGCCAGTTTTTTCTGGAAAAAAAAAGAAACACATTTCAAAGTTTCAAAAAATCAAAATTAATTCAATGAAAACTTGTATGTATTCGCTACAAATCCATTAAATTTTGTTTCAAAAAAATGTAATTTGTAAGCTGTACAAAAAAACAATATCCTGGCCCATTAACAATAAAAAGAAAACCATTTGAAAATGCATATTTATCTTTTTAGTACGTCACATGTGAAAGTAAAATGAAATGAAATTTTGCAGATACATAACAAACATGTGTGTGTGTGTAAAAAAAAGTTCAATCTTTTATTTGTGTTCTAGGAAAATGTTTTTTGGAAAAGGGCACCAAGGTGCCCATGCACCATTGCTAATTCTCGTGATTTCTATTATTGCATCTTCTCACAAATGTTTGTGTCGCAACAGCTATACTCATGTTTTCACAAAAAGAAAATAATAGTCATGTTTTTGCAAAAACAGAAAATAGTACTCGTGTTTTCCCTTTATCAGGATGCTAATAGAGATCATTAGGCCAACAGCGACGTGTGGGGCATCATGTAGTCAATAGAATTAATTTGCCAAAAAAATAATCCAATCCAAGCAGATCCACCTTCGATTTTTTCGTTCCACAAGTAACTGACAGAAAATGAAAACGGAGCGTGTTAGCGTAATGCAGGGATGATGGAGTGCAAATTGAGTTCCCGTATCCTCATCCTCGTCCGCGTCATCTCTCTCCCGTGACGCCTCCTCCCCGTCCCACATCGACAACCCGATCGCATCAACGAGTCACCGTTCCAGATTGGCCTCCTGGAAGCAACCATGCAGGTGCAGGTTACATGCATGCGCGCATTGCCATTGTCGAGCTGTACCGCAAATATTGTTCTCGGTCACATGTGATGTTATAACCCACGCGCAGGTGCATCTGAACCCGAGGAAAGCCTTCTCGCTTAATTGACCTGCACCGGCCGGACCTGGCCGCGTTTGACATTGTCGTATCACACAAAAAACTTCAGATTAACTAGGAGAGATATCTGATGTGATGGTCTGTAGCCAATCCATGATGTCGTAGCCAAGTGCAAGTTGAGATGTACTAGTACTCTGAAGAAGGAGTTATTTCCAGACTAAGCTTATCTCCCGCACTGCCATTGGTCAATGGGTGAGCTAGCATGCTTAGCGGCAGCTAGCCAGACGTCGGGATTTTTTTAGTTAATAAAATACGAGACTCGTCAAAACATTTCCTCCATTTTTGGCGTGCCGATAACCATGGACTTTGGTCGGGTTCATGGAGCATTGACCAGCATATATATTTGCCGCTTCATGAGCATTAGCGGCGCCGCGTTTATTGCGTGATTACAAACTCAGCACGGCAACTATTATCTGGCTTTCAAAACACGCGGAACAGGGTATTCGTCCAGTTCATGGTTACAACCCAATTGAGCACGAGAGAGTGCGCTCTAACTAATCTGCGCTGCTCCTATGAGAACGTTCAGCGCTGGGTGTGTAAGTCCTGGCCATGGGAAGCCCGGCCCGGCCCGAAAAAGCCCGACCCAGCCCGGCCCGACGCTGCCTCCGGGCCGGGCTCGGGCCTAGTTTTTGAGCCCGAAGGCCGGGCCCGGGCCCGTCGTTTTTGCCACTTTCTGAAGGTCGGGCCGGGTTCGGGCCCAGAAACACAGGCCCGATGTTCGGGCCGGGACGGGCCCGGGCCTGAGTTTTTTGTGTCGGGCTTGGCCCGGCCCGGCCCGAGGTTTGGCCAGGTATAGGTGTGTTTCTCTTCACTGAGGGCTAGACCTACTATGATCAGATATTTTCACGCTGCAGACAGAACCTTATTACGGACGTCTGATGAGCAGCACATGAGACTACAGCGAGCTTGGTCGAGCTGCATATGAGATTCTTTTACCGCTTTGCCAAAGCCAAAGCCGCGCACAGTGGATCCAGTAGATCCAGCGGCACAGGACGGAGCGACTGACAGGATCCGGCAATGCCAGCTGCAAAACCACCGAAAAACTGGTGTGCCGACGAGGTCGAGGGGATCTCGGAGGATCTCCGCGCTGTGCGACACAAGCCGGAACCACGAGACCTTTCTCGGTAGACACGCCCAGCCGCACTACAGGTCCACCACCACCAACAGCAACAACTCGTCTGACCTGACGCCAGACGAGGAAGGGTAGGGGAATCTCGCGCGAATCCTGGCTGGACCCCGCCGGCCGACCGGCCGATCGATCTAGCCGGCGGCCGACCAGGCCGGGCGACGGGCAACGGACAGCCGTTGGTTTGCCTCTGCCCCTGCGCGTCATGTGCCGTGCATGCATGCATGTGCGATCGATTAAAGAAGAAAAGCGTCCAGCACTAGCTCCTCCTCGTCTGCCAGCGCTCCAGTTCGTTCAGTGGATCCCTAGGCGGAGGGGGTTGCCTAGCTCGTCGTATCTTTCGGCGCATGCCCGCCCGCCTACCGCAGTTTTTTGACACGACCGAACTGGAACTCGAACACCACATCACCAACTGAATATCGTCTCGCGTTAGCATAGCACGGTGCGTGCTCCGGCTGCATCTGCATGCCCGAGCAAGTGGCGAAGAAGCCTTGTGCGACGGCACACGGTTGCCGACGAAGAGGACGCACGGCACGGGGCCTGCAGGCCAGGCTGTTGAACTGGTCGGCCGAGCTCGTGCCTTGGTCATGACCGGTTCGCTTGGAAGTTCTGCAAAAAATATAGCGATACGTACGTACGTACAGCGGTACAGGTACAGCAGTCGAATTGTTTATGTTTTCTCCGTAGATCTAGCTAGTGGCGGCATGAAACTAGTCTTCTGCTGCCAGCAGTGCCGTCTTCTTTCTCTTTGAATAAATAAAACTGCTAGTAGTGCCGTCTTCCAGATTTGTTAAATTATAAACCACCAGTAGTGCCGTCTTCTGCCGTCTCCCGTATTTTAAAATACAACTAGCGGTACTGCGGACGACAAAGAAGAGAGCCAGTGTTGTTCGATGCACCACTCCATTGCCATTTCAAAACTTACTGATCTTGTACCGCTTGAGCATATGCACGTGCATGCTTGAGTGGAACCAACTCACCCGAGTGTATTTTTCTTCCATGATCTTAATTTCACGATCAGCTTGAATACTCCGGCTAGCTCCACGGTGCTAGTCCCGGGGGCCGGGGCGGCGGTTTGTCCCGTCTCTTTCCTCCGGAGAATTAGGATCTGGAATCACATTTCGTGCTGCACGGCCACTGAGCCTGCATTCAGGGAATACGGAGATTCCTTGTTGAGGAGCTTGCTGCATTCTCTTAGTTCAGTTCCTGTGGTGCAACTGCAACCAAGTGTTCCTACTTCCTAGGCTAGCTAAATACTTTGAGGTGTGCGGATACCATTGTCCCCTTGCCACAGAATATGTGGCGTTGCAAAATTCCTTGTTGAGAAGGTACCGATGCCTAGCTCAACAGAAAGTAACAGTAACAGCAGGGATAAAAGAAGAAGGACACACCTGTTAATTTTGATCTCCGGCTCCTGGAGCTCATCAACAGCCGCCTGAGCAGACTGCCTCCTCCAACCTGTCCTCTCCATTGGGCGCCGGTAGGGGTCGTCCCCTGCCCTGCGCGTGGCGGTCCGTCCGTCCGGCGGCGCCACTGCCACTTGTCCAGGCCCACAGGTCAGCCTCCACAAACACCACCGG
>NC_041383.1:748980201-749022963 GCF_002162155.2 Triticum dicoccoides | reverse complement strand
GGAAATCCACCGGTCCCAGGCTGAAACAGCTTGTGCCTGGAAGCTGCCCGCTGCGCCTCACGTGGGCGCACCACCAACCATCGTAACGTACGGACACGACGATTCCGACGTCGGGGCCGCCATGAAAAAATGCTCCAAGCAAGATTCGGATCTCCGAGGGCCTATGAAAACGACGCCTCTGTTGGACAGATCCTGCGTGTGGCGATGGAGATACCCCTTGGGCCTTGCCGTTCACGCCGTACGACGCACGCCACACACGGCGATTCCGGCAGGATAAGCAAATGGTCCCGGCCGACCTGGAGACCGACCGGAGAGGAGACGTGATATCGTATAGTTTTCACGGGAGGGCGCGCGGTTGACAGCGAAATGGCCATGTACATACATACGTAGTACAGTAGTACTACAACCTAAGAAACTCCAACATGGCCACATCCCGTGACATTCTGGTTAGGGGTACGATGCCTTTCCTTTCACGGTGCACAGTGGCTCATACGGAACCTTAGCGTGTCACTGTACAAAAGAACCCCTGTATGCGCAAACGACACGAAACTTTAAATTTTTGTACTGTCTGTCTGCGACGTTGATGCCTCCACGCCATAGAATTTAGGTTAGATTATATAGATGACAAATATGACCTCTCAAATGCCACGAACGCGCCCATTGCGTCTGGACATCTTATACTACATTCTCAAATCCATACAAAAGCATGTAAACTTAAAAACCTACATACTATGTATCTACTTCCCGTCGGAGATGTCGACAATCTCATGCCCGGCTCCGGGTACATGGGCGGCAACTGCAACTCCAGCGCCACCGGCCGCTCCGCTCCGGCCTCCAACTCTTGTACCTCCGCGTCCAGTTCGACGAAGAGAACGTCGGACGCCGTCTGCTCTTGCCGGAGAAACTGCCGGTTGGCCTCTACATAGGCCTCATCCTGGATGGACTCCAGGATGACCTGCTGTTCCGCCATCTCTGCGGCTTGGGTGACGGGGAACTCCGCCTCTGCCTCCGCTATTTAAAACCTTGGCTACTACCTGCGCAAACCTCTGGGGCTGTTTTTTCATTGCATTGCATGCAATCAACCAAACTTAGGATACCTGGAAAACCTCTTGTCGCTGCAATTGACATCAACCTTTGTGTCTTCGACAGTTGGTTCTCTCAGGTACTCTGCTCCAAGCACCTTTACCACGGCTCGGGCAAACTTGACAGTGCCCTCAAGACATGTGCTCTCCCCCATCCAGAAAATCTCACCCACGGCATCCGCGACAGTACCAAATGCATGCATCCTTAGAGCAGCCGTGCATTTCTGCAAAGGAGAGAACTAAAATTGTCCATATCAATCTTTCCTGAGACTAGAGCAGGGATGATGTGCATCCTTGCCATCCACCATACACAATAACAAGGGTTTGTTCCTCAGGAAGCGAGTCCGAAAAAACCATCATGGTATGTTGGCCTTGGTTGAAAGTAGTCATCGTAGAGCACCCGTTAACCAGCTATCCTATCCAGGTGTATAATTCTCCTCCCCTTGACCAAACCCTTGAAGTTTAGAATATGCTCCACTTCTTCATTTCCTCCTAGATGCTGATCATCATCATGAACCCAACATCCTACGAATCAACAACTCTTTTTGAATGAATTGGTGTAAATTGGCAAGGATTCCTTTTTGCAAAAAAATGATACCGATCAAATTCGGGCGAGACATAATAATAACGTAAAATCTTAGCACCATCTGTAGACAAATAAAAGTTGTTGCGCGTACTATTGGTGCAGTGTTCCAATCGGACACAGGTACCATGTTGGTGGAGCTTCTTCCATCGTTGGAGATCTGAAAGCCTTTGAAAGCAACGGTTAACAAAGTGAAGCCGTCCTGCATGCGCCTAACATTGTTGTAAATGTATGGCTATTTTAGCACCCACTTGATTCCCTGTTTCAAAAGGATCTTGAAGACTTAATCCTTGAAGATACTCTTTGCATATTGCAGAGAAACTGCAAATCGTGCATATAAAGGGGATATGCAAAGCATACTTGACTTGTAGTAAGTGCGATTGATTATGGGAGATACACTTACTAATTAGCCTCAGGCATGGCATCAATCGTGGAAAGAAAATAAAAAATCGGCACGCATGATCGTGCATCCCCATTTCGCCTCTCCTTTTGTTTCTCTGATGAAGGTGTGCGCATGCAATTTCGCCTGCCTGACTACCTAGCCTTGACTACGACAGTATTTCTTTGAGAAAAGTCCACATTTCAACCCTCAACTAATCACGGTGTTTGATTGTCAACCCTCAACTCTAAAACCGGTCGGATTTCAACCCTGAACTTGTTACACTGTCCACTTTACCCCCCTTGACTCGGTTTGAGGCTAGTCAAGTGGTTTTGACCCGGTCAAAGCTGACTGGGCAGCCCAGTCAGCATGCCACGCACACAGGTCCAACCTTATCCCCATCTCTCTCTCGTTTGTTCAGTCTCACCCCGATCCAAATCGACCTGCCGCCGCGTTGGTCGCCGCCGCCCGCAGCCACGACCTCCTCGCCGGCAACCGGTAACCGGGCGCGCTGCCACCGCCGCCTGGGACGCCGCCGCCCGGGGCCAGCACCTCCACCGCTGCCTGGGACGCCGCCGCCCGCGGCCACCACCTCCACCGCGGCCTGGGACGCCGCCGCCCGCGGCCACCACCTCCACCGCGGCCTGGAACGCCGCCGGCCGTGGCCACCACCTCCACCTCCACCGCAGGTTTGCCCTCTCTTCCCTCCCTTCATCCCTCTGTTTCCCTTAGATTTTAGTTGCTGCTGCTAACCCTAGCCGCCGGCGAGCTGCTGCTGCTAGCTTGGGCGAGTTGTTGGTGCTGCCACCGCCGGCAAGCTGCTAGCTTGGGCTAGCTGCTGCTGCTGGTCCTGCCCTTGCACCCCTTGTTAATAGTGATTTTCCCCCTCTCTCTGTTGCTGAAGGTCCTGCTAGAAGCAAAGCACCATCAGCTGCTTCCAAACAGCCTGCTACAAGCCAAACTGCAACAAGTAGCCAAGCACCATGTGCTAGTCAAGGGCCAGATATGGTACACTATCCAGGAAATATGCATCAGCAAACCTGATTACACTATCATGTATATATAACTAACATTTGCCATGTTTCTTGTAGCCTTCACGCCAGAGCAGCACTAGGCAGAGCAAACGGAAGGCCACTGAGGAAGTGGCTGCACCTAACCCAAAGAGAAGGGCGCCAACTGGAAGCAGCAGCAGGTCCAACAATTTCTCCGGAAATACAATTAATGTGCAAAGAAGCTCCAATGTCAATGTTAATGTATCTACCGGCAATTCTAGCGCTAGAGCTAGCAGCAGAGTTGTCAAGCACACAAAGAAGTATGCGGGGTTTCGAAGGCTGCTTGGACTTCAATCATGAATCAGCTAGCAACATCGCTGCTTGCCAGAAATGCATTATGTATTGTGTGAGACATCTATGAGTTGTGTGTGAGACCTCATCTATGTATTGTGTGTGAGACATCTATGTTTTCTATTTGAGACATCTATGTGTGTTTGCAATCATCTTTTCCGTATGATGACCAAATGCTACCAAATGGTACCAAAATGCTGCCCAAATGCTGCCCAAATTTTGAACCGAAAAAAAAAGTGCCCAGAAAATTCTGAAATTTTTACACAACAACACTCATATGATGTTCAGATAGCTGGGAAATTTTCAACTTAAATGGATTTATAGATTGAGAGAACCATCAATTTTTCAAATTCAGCCACTATTCAGTCAAAATTTTGAACCGAAAAAAAAAGTGCCCAGAAAATTCTGAAATTTTTACACAACAACACTCATATGATGTTTAGATAGCTGGGAAATTTTCAACTTAAATGGATTTATAGATTGAGAGAACCATCAATTTTTCAAATTCAGCCACTATTCGGTCAAAATTTTGAACCAAAAAAAAAGTGCCCAGAAAATTCTGAAATTTTTACACAACAACACTCATATGATGTTTAGATACCTGGGAAATTTTCAACTTTAATGGATTTATAGATTGAGAGAATCATCCATTTTTTAGATTTACACGTGGCATGCTGACTGGGCTGCCCAGTCAGCTTTGACCGGGTCAAAACCACTTGACTAGCCTCAAACCGAGTCAAGGGGGGTAAAATGGACAGTGTGACAAGTTCAGGGTTGAAATCCGACCGGTTTTAGAGTTGAGGGTTGACAATCAAACGCCATGGTTAGTTGAGGGTTGAAATGTGGACTTTTCTCTATTCCTTTCGTAGTGATAAAGAAGGAATAAAGAAGGATTAAACGGTAGAAATTAACATGGAGGATCAGCGAGCACTAAGCAACTTGGATTCCATCGATCGTGGATTAACTTTTGTGTGAGCCGGGGCCGGGTTAACTTTGTCTAGCAGTCGGCAGGTGCGTGCATCATCTCATCTGATTTCTCCACTCCACGGAGCTGGGGAGTGCTGTTTGTGGTTTGTGACGGTGTCCGTGCGCGTCGCCTCCTTGGTTGGGTCGAAAGTGATGCAAGTGCGTCACAGATTCTTCCGGTCTGAAATTATCTCGCCTTCGGACCATGAGTGGTAAAACCGCTGCCCAGGTGTCGACCCATGGAGGTGAATGTACTCGGTCGGCACTCCATGCCCTGTGCATGATAACGGCTGCAACAACGATGTTTCGTACAAAACAATTTGTACCGGCACATGGAATGCATAGTCTCCCGCTGCCCACCACGACAAGATAAGATGCTTGAAACTTCATATGCTCGTCATGCGGGCATTGTTATACGTGAATCTTCCAACTAGTAATTCCTGCAGATGCACTCATATCTGCCCTTAATTTGAGGGCTTGCGATCTTACAGATTTTGGTAATTCCGTCGCGGGTGATCTGGTGTGATCTTACAATTTCAGCCAGGAAATGGATGGATGGATCGAAGTTAATTTACGGGATGGTTAATACTCCCTCTATAAACAAATATAAGAGCTTTTAGATCACTAATAGAATATGCATGGAAAAGTTAATCTTAATCGTTAAACGGAAGTGACAGCAATTTCTGCAGTACGGTGCCCTCACGAGATTAGGTGATAATTTAATTCCATAAAACGAGAGCTCAGGCGCAGAGATTCCATTGCCATCGTCGCGTGACTTGAGTGAGTGCGCATCTCTTTTTTGCGCATCTCGTGGCTGATTCGCCCCCAGCTTGTTGCGGTTTGGCTTGTCTGGATTCCACAGGGAATCAGCCCCTCCGGGATCTTCTGCGCCAGCACCCAGCGGGCAACGTTCCTAGGGCATCTGTGCATCTTCAACTCTCAAACCACCCGCAACCTTTCGGAACGCACGGTCCGAATATGTTTTGCCATCAAACATGGGCGTGTATCGCTCCGCAGGCCTGTACGGACTTGCTTTTTTCCTGCAAACAAAAGATAAACTAGGAGTGGGGGCTTTGCGGGCGTCCGGACTGTTGCCATGTCCACCCACTACCCTACCCTACCAAAAAAAACTCCCGTGCCCTTGTGTTTTCGTGTCCGAGAAGGTCAATGCCGTTACAGAGCATCAATGTCAGATTCATGCCGGCTCAAAGAGACATGACCTCTTATCGCGCTTTGGCATTGAAATGGCGCCCCGGCCGAGAGAGCCGTCCTCGCTGCTTCTCGGAGCATGCGGCTGCCCCGCGTTCAAAAGACAGCCCGTCCGTCCGCATGCCTACATTAAACATGCGTACGATTGTCGAGGAATGGCGAGTCGGCGCCACCCGTCCGTCCATGTCGCCCAACATTAATCACGTCATCGGTTACCCTGCCATCCCCCGCTATATAAACCGCAGGCCCGGCCATAGCCGCACCCATCATCCTCCGCTCACTTCCTCCTCTCTGCACTACGCCCGCGACGGAGGACGCGGCCGAGGACGAGCAGGCGTCACCCTCCTTGTCGGTGCATGTCGACATCACCATGAGCGAGGCCCCTGCCGACTACATGGACACGGTGCGGGAGTAGCGGGAGACAAAGTTCCAGCAGACGCAAGCCGACCAGGCCTACAACCTTGGCCTCCTCGAGGAGCACCGGCGCACGGAGAATTAACTCGCCGCTGGCACGACCATAATGGCCGGACGTGGACGTGCCCGAGCAGGAAGCGCTGGTCGACTCCGACCGCACCGCCCGCTAAATCTGCCGCAACCGCTAGCGGTTCATCCAGTATCACGCGGATCACGCGGATTTACAGGGCGCGTACAAAGAGATGAATGAGGCGGTGGACGGCGCCGAAGCGCGACTTGAATAGCCGCGACCAAGCAAGGCGAAGGGGCAGCCCGCCTGCTTCAATGCGGCGCAGCGGCCGGAGTTGGTTTCTCGGGACGCGACGTCTGCATTGAAGCGACGACCACGCCCGAGAGGGCACGTCCGTCTGCACTGCCTTCCCGTCCGGCAAATCGCGACATCAGTGTTGGCCGCTGCATACTCTGGGCCCGTATGAATGTGGCGCGGTAAGCGGCGCGACGCGTGGGATGGAAAGCACGAAAAGGGTGTGTGGGTTGTTTGGGTGGGCCAGGGCTAACAACAGTGAGTGTGACGGCGGTCCGAAGTCCTGCAACCCCCCTCCCCCTCACCCCCCACCCCCCGCTGCTCCTGCGTCTGTCTCCAGTTTGCGGGAGAAAATGCGTCCGGATCGCGCGGTGGACCGATACAGGACCGTGTCGGATGTTTTCGGCGGTCCGAACAACGTGGTCCGGACGGATGCAGGAGGTTTAGGGGTCGACCTATAGAGGCCCTTACCATGAAGGAGTCTTGCTCGTTCTGCATTTTTTTTGAGTTGTTGCTTTATTTCTTTTTGCGATTGTTCTCGTTTTTTTAGGAGTAGTTCGTACCAACGCAATGCTCTGCCTCTGCCTCTGCATCGTGCTGAATCAACCGTACCCAAATCACGCAGCCTCGGAAATTCAGCTGTCAAATCCAAATTTTTTACTCTCAAAAAATTCCGTTTTTTATTGTTTGTTTACGCGCCACACACCAGCAACTAATCCGACGTCAACCCCAAATCCCGCCCAGCACTGCCGGATACCGTTCCGGAGAGAAGAATCCGGCCCTACTACGGCGTGACGGCCGCTCCCGGGCCTGTGATTCCCTTCCCAAAACCCGCAGCATCGCAAACCAGCCCGTCTCGGACCCGGAGAAGAGCCACCCCCTCCCGTCCCCTATAAATACCCCGCCTTCCCTACCTTCTTCTCCAACACACACATACCAACAGAGCAACAACCAACAAAGAACAGAGTACCATAACAACTAGCCGTAGCCACACAGAGAGATCGACGGAAGAGCCTTAGCTTTAGCCATCGCCTAGCACAGCACACCACCGCACCACCACCAGCACCTACATAAGCACGCATGGCGCGCTGGGCCATCGCCATCCACGGAGGCGCGGGCGTGGACCCCAACCTGCCAGAGCACCGCCAGGAGGAGGCCAAGCGCGTGCTGGCCCGGTGCCTGCAGGTCGGCGTCGACCTGCTCCGGGCTGGTGCGACGGCGCTGGACGTCGTGGAGGCCGTGGTGCGCGAGCTGGAGACGGACCCCTGCTTCAACTCGGGCCGCGGCTCCGCGCTCACACGCGCCGGCACCGTCGAGATGGAGGCCAGCATCATGGACGGCAACGGCCGCCGCTGCGGCGCCGTCTCGGGCGTCTCTACAGTTAGAAACCCGGTCTCCCTCGCCCGGCGCGTCATGGACAAGTCCCCACACTCCTACCTCGCCTTCGACGGCGCCGAGGATTTCGCGCGCGAGCAGGTAATCCATCAATTAACGCCGATATGATTTCTTTTGATACGGGATTAACCTCCATTATTTAATTATGTTCCATGCATGGCCTCCAACCAACAAAGAAAGTAACGTAAAACATGCTGCCTCCCTATGGCCATCTAGTTAATCGAAATTACTGCACAGTAAATCATTTTTAATTGAAAACAATCACGTGCCCCTGCCATGGCGGAGAGTGACAGAACGGACGGAGTAGCATGGCATGCAGCCGAAATTTCTCGTGGAAAGCATCCTTGAAAATTGTGGTGCGCTCGACACGTTATACATGAGGTGTGGGGTGCGGCACACCATCTGTCCTGTCCAGCTGAACCTTTTCTGTATGTAGTGTACACAGCACCAACACAGCTGCATGCAGCAAAGCTTGCACGGGGAAGACAGTTCATTGCAGAGACGCATCTTGCTTCGATCCTGCAAGATATTTTGGAGTAGCTTCGGCTCCGTGTGTAATTTGTTCCGTATCGTATCTTCATGCTTCATTTTGGGTAAGCATGTCATTTTATTAGATACAGCAAGACAGAGATAGTTTTTTTTTTTTGCGGGTAAAAGACAGAGTTAGGTTAGCACAATAGCTCAAGAAGGTCATGTCCCTGGTTTCCTAACAGTTGAAAAGTGGAGAAACACATGGGTCTCTTGGTGACAACAGCCGCCCCGCACCTACCAAAACACACCCTTGGTGACAACAGCCTCAAGAGTTTTCAGTCAAGATCGTGCAGCTAGCTAGTACTAGCCAGCAGCTGCACCAAAGGATTCCATCTTTGTCGCATGCGCCAAAGAAAATGGTTCGATGCATGTGCACAACTTTCTTTCTTGTGGTCGGCACTATTTCTCATTAAATTTAACAAAGATCACTTGTCAGATCCATCAACCTAGGATGGTTACTGTACACAGCCAAAGCACCCCTGTTTCTACTTGCACGCTCCCCTGTTTTTGGCGCGAAAACGTGTGCACGGCATCGCCTCCCCCTGTGCACCACTCGCGTCGTGTGTGGCAGCCATGGGACAGAATCCCTGCCGGATCTCGTGCCCCGCCCATGCCAGCCGCCACGCCGGGACCAGGCCACTGGCTCCCAGTGCGACGAATCTGTCGTCGACGCCACACCATCGAGTTACAGCAACTGGATCCGTTGCCGTGATTCCCACAGAATCCCTCGCCTTGCCTGCAGATCTCGTGGCTGTGCACCGTGCCGCACGATCTTTATTTGCATCGAGAGTTAACACGATTTTACATTTGAATGTGTTGATCTGAATTGGTTTCCAACTTGGTCTGTATGCAGGGCCTGGAGGTTGTGGATAACAGCTACTTCATCACGGAGGAGAACGTGGGCATGCTCAAGCTCGCCAAGGAGGCCAACAGCATCCTCTTCGACTACCGCATCCCGCTGGCGGGCACCGACACTTGCAGCGCGCAGGCAGCGGCGGTGGAGGGCCACGGCAGCAACGGCATGGTGATGAACGGGCTGCCCATCAGCATCTACGCGCAGGAGACGGTCGGGTGCGCGGTGGTGGACTCTAACGGCTTCACGGCAGCGGCCACCTCGACCGGCGGGCTCATGAACAAGATGACGGGCCGCATCGGCGACTCGCCCCTCATCGGCGCCGGCACCTACGCGTGCGGGCACTGCGCTGTGTCGTGCACCGGCGAGGGAGAGGCCATCATCCGCTCCACGCTGGCGCGGGACGTGGCGGCCGTCATGGAGTACAAGGGCCTCCCGCTGCAGGAGGCCGTGGACTTCTGCGTCAAGGAGCGGCTGGACGAGGGGTTCGCGGGGCTCATCGCCGTGTCCGGCACCGGCGAGGTGGCGTACGGGTTCAACTGCACCGGCATGTTCAGGGGCTGCGCCACCGAGGACGGCTTCATGGAGGTCGGCATCTGGGATTGAAGTGCGCGAGCTCAGCCGGAGATGTGTCCGCATGTAGTGTGTGTACATACGTTTGGTCATCCTGCGATTGCCATCTGGTTTTAGTCTAAGAATCCTCGGTTACTAGCACTGGTTACTTCAAAGCCATGAGCTACCGGATAATAAACATGGGACTGCCTATGCACGACGTGCCTCAAAAAAGTTCCATCAGTAACTTATATTGTAGACCGTTTGATCTTCATCCAACGGTTGTAAACAAAACTGTCTTCTTCCTCAAGTGTAGTCCCGTGAACCCAGGCTGAACCGCATGCCGCCGGCCGCGATCCTCACCGCCCCCACGCTCCCCATCGTCATGCTGGCCGCGTCATGCCACCGCATCGAAAAACAACTTTGAAGATCTTCAGCACCCCACCCCTAATAAGATAAGATAGATAATGTGGCTTCAACCTAAGATGGATTTTCGGTGAAAATCGAGTAAATATAAATATATCGTGTAAAAGAAGGACGCCGATAACTGTCACACGTGTGGTATATTAGACATGCGTCCACACATCGTGTGTGCTGCGAGCAGGAGGTAGCCCACACGGGCTGTGTGTGGGCGGATATTAGAATTGCCCACACATGTGGGCACGGCTACTTCGTGCCACACGCCAACAAGTACTACTCATCTCCATCCCGCGCGTGTGGCACGAAGCAAAAATGCCCACACGTCCTGGCACACTACGTTAGGTACACCGCGGGATGACGATTTAGTTGCCATCCTGGTTGGCAGATGTAGTTATCCGGGATGGCAAGTATAGTTGTAAAAGCATGGCAACTCTATCTGTTTCGGTTAGTTATAGTTGACATGTCTAATTTATGGTAGTTGCCGCATGTAATCAAACCGTAGTTGCCGTGTGTGATTAACTACTTGCCACATATGGTCAAATAGTAGTTGCCATGTGTATTTACCTAGTTGCCACGTGTGGTCCAACCATAGTTGCCGTGTGTAACTACTTGCCACATATGGTCAAACAATAGTTGCCATCTGTGTTTACCTAGTTGCCATGTGTGGTCCAACCATAGTTGTCATGTGTGTTTATCTGGTTGCTACGTACGCGCAACTACAGTTGCTGTCAGCAAAAAATCACAGTTGCCATGTGTGTTTACCTAGTTGCCACGTTCGTCTAACTGCACTTGCCATCCACAACGTAGGATTGTCGCGTGGGCCCACGCGCGCATGAACTAGGTGGCTGGTTGTGTGGGCAGAAACTAGTTCGCCCACACAGCGCAGCTGGCAAACAACATGGTTCTAGCGTGTGGGTAAACTCTCCAACGCCCACACACCAGCCCCGTCCTACGTGGCACATAAAATCAACCTTTTCATGCCAAGATTCGTGCAAAAGGCACTGGACGACGATCGAGGCGTGTGGGCGAGTTGGGTAACGCCCACACGTGTGGGCGTTTGTATTTCCGAAAAACAAAGGACGCCGATAACGCCCAAATGTGTGGGCGTTAAGGGATCTGTCCACACATTTTGTGTGGTGTTTAAGAGGATCAGCCCACACACCTACGTGTAGGCAAAACAAGTAATGCCCACACGCCTCTTTTTTCCTCGTGGTCCCTCCCACATGTCTACGTATGGGCAAAATAGATAACGCCCACACGCCCGTACATCAGGCCTCCTACCTTATGGTCCGGCACGCCTCGCGTGACAGTCACCACACGTCCCCGCAATTGCCATGGTCTGGACCCTCTTCCTTGTTCATTTAACTGCAGTTGCCATGTCGTTGAACTACAGCTGCCATGTCGGACAACTACAGTTGCCATGGTTGCTCAACTGCGGTTGTCATGTATGGTCTGGTCTACTGCAGTTGCCATGATTTCAAAACTTTAGGAGTTGCCACCTACTAACAGTAGGCAGTTGCCATGTAGCACTACAAAAAATGCATGGCAAAAAAACATGTTCGGGTAAAAGAGCGAGTTGCCATGTGCTCACAAGCACGCTAGGGCAGTTGCCATGTAAAGAGAAAGAATTTTTATCTGCTTACGTACACGCTAGGCCAGTTACCATGTATCACGCAAAAACACATGGCAACTCGGGTAAAAAGAGAGTTGCCATCTGCTTACAAGAAAAGCTAGGGCAGTTGCCATGTACCCTGCAGAAACACATGGCAACTGACAGCTTTGGGTGTGGGAGTGGGCGAAGTGATAAACGCCCACACACCAGCCCCTCTGCGTGCGTGAAAACTAGTGTGTGGGCGATTGCTAAACGCCCACACACCGGTCCCCATATGGTGAAAAAAAACATGTGGGCGACCGGATGAATGCCCACACACCAGCTCAATCCTACGTGGCACCACAAACATGCCAAGATTTGTGCACCCACAAACAAACACGGATCCACGCGTGTGGGCGAGATGCAAACGCCCAGACGTGTGGGCGTTAGAGTTTCCAAAAAGAAATAGCAAAAAAATGACTAACGCATTTAAAAACTTCACACACCTGGCCAGGTAAACCTTCACCGGCTAGGAGCATGCGCAACTACGGACAACAGATTCGTCCAGTCAAACTCCCAGTCGCGTCCACTTGCACTGACCGGTCACGCCTCAAATTTTCGTCTTCACGTCCGCGTACCTCATATTCAGCACCCTATATCCATATAAGCATGCAACGTAAGACGGACTCTACGTGATCAAACAATGCACAACGAAATCGACATCAAGCGGACGAGCAAATGGAAATAAACAAACTGTACATCATCCAAAATACCATCAAAGTTGATTGCCTGACAAGTTCTTTTTTTCGAAAAGGGAGGTTCGTCCCAGCCTCTGCATCTGAACGATGCATACGGCCAATATTATTAATAACCAAAAGGTCCAACAAAAATCTTCAAGTCTCGAACAAAGAAATACAAAAAAGCTCACAAAGAGCTAAGCAGTAATAGTAAGGCCACAACCGTCTGACAAAAGGTAGGAGCAGTACATGCCTATCCTATTACATGACCGCCATCCAAACCGGTTGAAAATATCCCGTGCTACCATCTCCCATCGGGTAGACCCAGTAACCAAACGCTCCCTGGCCTCCGTCGAAGTGAGTAGCGACCACATACGGATCAACGCAGTGGCTCTGAAGATAACCTGCAAAAAATGAATGTTTGTTGTTCTGTTAAAGACCAAATCATTTCTGCAGTTTCAGACTGCGCATAATAACGCACATACTCCCACACGAATGTGTCTTGCTATATCAGTATCTATCCAATCAAGCCACGTCCCAAATAACGTGTTGGTAGAATTTGGTGGAGTAATGTTAAAGGTTATGTGAACCGACCGCCACATAATTTTTGCCAGAGGACAATCCAGAAATAGGTGTCTGATTGATTCATGTTGGTCACAAAAGCTACATCTTGTAGAACCTGTCCAATTGCGTTTTGCCAAATTATTCTTTGTTAAAATAACTTGTTTATGCACAACCCACATAAACACTTTGATTTTCAAAGGTACTTTAACTTTCCGAACATGTTTAGATTTAGGAATCACGCTAGAGTTAATAACATCCAAATACATAGATTTAACTGAGAATTCTCCATTCTTAGTTAGTTTCCAGCACAAATGATCGGGTTGTTGAGACAACTGAATATCCATCAATCTTCTCACAAGATTGAGCCAGGCGTCCCAACGGTTTTTCACTAGCATCCTCCGAAATTGAATATTGAGTGGAGTGGATTGTAGTACTGTTGCAACGTAAGCGTCTTTACGCTGAACAATGTTATACAAGAAAGGATATTGGAGTGCGAGGGGCGTCTCCCCCAGCCATGTATCCTCCCAGAACCTCGTAGCAGTACTGTTTCCAACTATGAACCTTGTTGTCGGTGTCAAAACCGGCGGATCTCGGGTAGGGAGGCCCGAACTGTGCGTCTAGGTGGATGGTAACAGGAGACAAGGGACACGATGTTTTTACCCAGGTTCGGGCCCTCTCGATGGAGGTAAAACCCTACTCCTTCTTGATTAATATTGATGATATGGGTAGTACAAGAGTGGATCTACCACGAGATCAAGGAGGCTAAACCCTAGAAGCTAGCCTATGGTATGATTGTTGTTGTGATTGTTCATCCTATGGACTAAAACCCTCCGGTTTATATAGACACCGGAGGGGGCTAGGGTTACACAGAGTCGGTTACAATGGTAGGAGATCTACATATCCGTATTGCCAAGCTTGCCTTCCACGCCAAGGAAAGTCCCATCCGGACACGGGACGAAGTCTTCAATCTTGTATCTTCATAGTCTTGGAGTCCGGCCGATGATGATAGTCCGGCTATCCGGACACCCCCTAATCCAGGACTCCCTCAGTAGCCCCTGAACCAGGCTTCAATGACGACGAGTCCGGCGCGCATATTGTCTTCGGCATTGCAAGGCGGGTTCCTCCTCCGAATAATTCATAGAAGATTGTGAACACCAGGATAATGTCCGGCTCTGTAAAATAAATTCCACATACCACCGTAGAGAGAATAATATTTACACAAGTTCAATCTGCTGACGTATTTCGTGGTGTGACGTCACACCACTACCAAGCCTTTACTTGACTCGTTTTTATTATACCACCTCAGCGCGTTTAGCGAAGCGGTTTCCTTGGCACGTCTTGTCGAAGCAGAGATCGTGTTCCCCTTATTCCGGGATTCCCATCAATACGGACGTGGGTAAGCCAACCGCGCCCGTCGCCACGCCCCCTCCATCGAAGGCGGGTTCCAAACAGTCACGGAGACGGCCCTTGGTATTCCCCTTCTTTATAATGAGACCCAGGCCCGTTCCTTTTCTTCGATCCTCAATCGAATCCGCCCCTCGCCCCGAGCTCCAACACTCAGGGCTCCGGATTCGAGCGCTTCGGAACTTCGACAATGTCCGGCTCCGACTTGCAGGGCCGGTGGATGCCCTCCTCCGTCACGGAGGAGGACGTGCTAAAGCTGAGAGAAGCCAGGTACTTAACCTACGAGATTTCGCATAGGCTTCCTGCCCAAGGGCAAGTCATTCCCACTCCCGAGCCAGGCGAGAGCGTCGTGTTCGTGTCTCACCTTCGTCGGGGTTTAGGCTTCCCGATGGATCCCTTCATGAGGGGGCTCATGTTTTACTATGGATTGGGATTCCATGACTTGGCTCCGGAGTCCATCCTCCACATCTCATCATTCATCGTCGTCTGTGAAGCCTTCCTCCACACTACCCCTCACTTCGGTTTGTGGCTCAAAACTTTCAACGTGGAGCCGAAGATGATCGAGGGGCGTCAAGCAGAGTGCGGCGGGGCGGTTGTAAGCAAGAGGGCTCTTTCCAGGAGGAGCTCAGATTGTGGCAACAGGAGTGCTTCTATATTACCGCTCCCAGGGGCAGCAGGCAGAAGCCGCCGCCTGTCTTTCGCTCGGGCCCTCCACAACGGCTGATGTCATGGGTCAACAAAGGGCTTAACTGGGGGCCGTCAAAGGATGTACCCCTATTGCAGGGCCGGATTAGAGACCTCCAAGAGAGGGAGATCAATCTAGTCGTAGTGATGCAGGTTATGCTGATTCGGCGTCTTCTGCCCTGCAAACGTCGCTCCCTCCGCCTATGGGAATTCAATCCAGAGGGGCCACGAGCTCTCCAACACTTCATGGGTACGACACCCGTGGAGATGTACAAATTGTTCTTCGGATCACAAGAAGTGTGTCCGGAATTGACCGAGGACGCCGGCTTAAGCTGCAATCGCCCGGATGCTCAAGTAAGTAGCCCTGTGTCCGGACATACCTTTTGCTTGCATATTCTTGGATTTGCCTTTTAACCAATTGTCCTTTGAATAGGAGTGGATAGCGCATGCAAAACTGATACGGTGTCCGGCCCCCCTCCCGGAGACCGCGCTGGACTCGGTGTTGGTCAAGATGCTGGAGGTTGCACCTCCAGAGGAGGGCGAAGGGGAAAACAGAGAAACTACCGCCTCTGCTAAGGAGGCTTTCGAGAAAGGGGGGATCGAGAATCCCTCCTTCCAGGGGGAGAAGAGGACCGCTTCCGAAGATCCGGAGGCTAAGGCCTCAAAGCAGGGGAAGAAATCTTCACCAGAGGGTCCTGCACCAGGGGAAACCCCGGCCGCACTATCTCCCCAAAGGAATCAGCCCTCCAGCGAGCCGTAAGTGGAAAAAGGGGAGTTTTTGTAATAAGAGACATCCCTATTTTTGCTTCTGAGGATAACCGAAGTTGTTATCTTCTAGTTCGGATCTCCATCCTTCTCAGCTGAGCTCGTCTTCGGGGGACCTTCGTCCGGAGATGATGGAGAGCGAGACGCCTCCATCAGCTGCGCCATCAGGCGGAGCGGACGACCCTGAAGTGTCTTCGCGGAGGGTCTCCCCAAGTCCGGCGGGGCCGGAGAGTTCGGCACCTACTGGTGTACGGCCGGGGAAGCTGAAGGATCTGCTCGAGAGGGCGTCTATCTTAGAAGATCACCGTATATTGATAAATACGGTGATTGAAAGAATTTCGTCCGCTGAGGGCGGGTTGCATGATGCCGTCAGAAGTTTACTGTCGGGTTTGGAGGTACGTAAAAATGACATACCTTTTGACAGTTTTGCACATAGAGTGCGCCCTGTATAGATAGTAGCCCCTGAGACTCGGGATGTTGTCGAAAGCGACAGCGTGCCGAGGATCATAATCTCAGTTATTAATTATCGCCTTTCCTATGCAGGTGGCGGATTGTCCGGTGGCCAGCCGGACTGATAGAGTTGCCGAGGTAAAGCGGCAACTTGACGTTGCGGATGCAGACATCGCGCTGGTCAATAAACGACTTGACGAGTCACAAGGTAGGTTGTTTCTCCGTGGTCACCTGGTAAGGGAGCTGACGCCCACTCCTTACAATATGTATGCTTGATGCAGATGGTGCCGCTGCTGTGGAGAACCTTCGGGCAGAGCTTGCTCGAGCCAAGGAGCAGGCCAGAAGGAGTGATGCGGCTGCCTCAAGGGCAGCCGAAGAGCTAAAAGCCGAAAAGGCTGCTCACTGCCGAAGCAGGGAGGAGATGGCCGGAATGGCCGTGAAGCTGAAGGATGTTACCGACCGTTATGAGGTTCTTGAAAAGGAACACCGGGCGGAGCAAGAGGACCTGAAGAAGGCCACCGCCGAAGCCAAGGATGCCCGTTCTGCACTGAGGGCTATAAAGGAGGAGATGCGTCAGGCCGGAGACATTGCGGCTGGAAAGCCCTTTTTGCTGCGCAGGAAGTTCACAGATCCGAAGTATACTCAGCTGGGCCAGCTGTGGGGTGCGGAGGATCCTTATCTAGATTTGGCGGCGAGTGCGGCGGATGCGGCTGTGCACTTCCGAGGCCAAAAGGATCACGAGATGGAAGAGCTGTTTTGGTCTCAATTCCACAGTCCGGAGCGTCCACTTCCGTTGACCGATCGGTTGGCTGAGTGGGCTGAGCTGAATAGATTATCCGGATTTGCCATGACGGATGTGGTGGCTCATGTGTGGCCGGATAGGCCTAAGCCGAAGAGTTATTTTGGCTTATTGCAGCAGTTCCTTGGGGCGGTGCCGCATATCCAAGGCGATGAAGCGGTCGGCGTGCATAAAGGGTGCACGGATGGCTCTCACCCGTGTCAAGACATACTGGGCAGGGATGGATGCCACTGATGTTGCCTCCCGGGGTTCGGACAAAAACCGGTTACCCGCCGAGCACTATTTTGGGGAAGTCCTGCAGGGCGCTCGTTTGGTAGAGTCGCAGTGCTCGAAAAATGTTATGTTCAAATGACATGTATGATTTGTGAAACCATGTTTATAATATGAGTGCTTTTTATACTTGTGCGTTCAAGTATTGGAATACCTCCTGTGCGGCCGTTAATGTATATGCGTATATAACCTGAAAGATGGCAGTCTTCGGCTTCAGCCCCCACGCACATGGTGCGGAGTTGTTTGCAAAAATAGCGCATTTTCACACTTAATCCAACGTCTTGGTCCTGTGAAGGAGGTGGTAGCATAGCAAACTAGGCAACCGGACTATAATGCTTTATCACTTTCACTTGGCCATAGGAGTTCGAAGGTGGGGCTACGATATAGCCCCTGGGGGCACCGCGCTCTCCGAATTCGGGGCGCGTGTGTGCCTGACCGGGAAACGGTCCTTCGTCAAAGCGGAGGAATTATAAACATTCTGGTAGTCGATCGAGTGGTTGACCAGTCTCTCGCTATATCATGACAGTCAGTTTTCGGCTTTCTCTACTGAGGTGCTCGCCCGGCCGAACCGGGGCACAATCGCAGTAGTTCTCCTGGTGCCGCGTTCGCCGATGATACGGAACGTAAGGCAGCAAAACACAGGAGCCGGGCAAACCCAACATTTGACCAAAGACATGATTCGGAGCTGATGCATATAAGGCCTAACTCGAGACGCCGAACACTCCCTAAGGTATTCGGTCATTATGATAACGGGCAGAACGATGCCCTAAGCCCCTCGTGTCCAGGTACGGGCGAAAATTTCTGACGCGGCCGATGCCAAAACGCCAGCCTCCTCCTCGGCTATGGTAAGAAACCGGGGGATGTGGATCAACAAGAGACAGTAAGAAAAGTTTACGCCGGGTCTTAATCTGAAAAGAATCCATGCAACGGGTCCCTGCTGCACGTCTGCGCCTGTGTCTCCGTTGTGCTGTATCCTGGATGGGTGTAGCACGCTGTTCATCTGTAAAAGAGAAGAGCTTAGTTTGAAAAGATATCGTGCGAGCAATGTATTAAAATAGAGCATGAAAAGAAATGAATGAAGTTGAGCTTTTATTGATTCACATTGTTCATGCTCACAGCCCCTTGTAAAGGGGTGTGCGGCTAGGAAGCCCCTGGTTTATTTAAGCCGGACTCGCCTAGCCGTGTCCGGGGTCTTAAGCGACCTTTCAAAGAGATAATGCCACGTGGACCGGGCATTTTAAGTGTAAGAGACGCGTAATGCGGTATTGCGTTAAAGCGGGCAAAAGCTTCACGTCCCAATAGTGCTTGATGGCTACTTTTAAATGGGGCGATATGGAAGATTAGCTTTTCGCGGCGGAAGTTATCGGATGAACCGAACACAACTTCTAGTAGTAAGGAGCCCGTGCAATTGGCGTAGGGGCCTGGCGTCACTCCTTTGAAGGAAGTGCTGCTATGGCGAATTTTGGTCGGGTCTATCCCCATCCTGCGGATTGTGTCCGGATATAGCAGGTTTACGTCGCTACCGCCATCCATTAGGACTTGTGTAAATTGTAGTCCGTCGATTGTAGGATCCAATATCAAAGCAGTCCATCCTGTGTTTCGAATGTTTTTGGAGTAATCCAGATGGTTGAAAGTAATTGGTTTTGACATCCAATCTCGGGATTCCGCTGGGGTGGACCGTGCGGCGCGTACTTTAGTAGGTACCGCACTATTGTTCCGTATTATCACGTGAAGTGAGTTTACTATTTTGACTTCTTGTGGGAAAGTCTTTTGTTTTCTGGCGCTCTGCTTGTTGGGTTCGTCATCGTCTTCGCTTGGTGTGTCGAGCCGCTTGTGTTCGGCGTTAAGTCGGCCGGACTATTTGAAGACCCAGCAATCTCGGTGGGTATGGTTTGCAGGCTTCCCGGGTGTACTGTGGATTTGACATATCCTGTCCAAAATTTTGTTTAGGTTGGATAGCTCGTCACTGTTGTCTTTAAGAGGCAGTGTCTTGTTGTTCGGTCGAGAGCTTTTGAATCCGGCGTTGACCGTCGTGTTCTTTGGGCCATTTTATTTACTCCGGCGCTGATCCTTTCTGCGTCGTGATTTCCAATTTCCATCTCTGACCTCGGATGTACTTGGGTCGCTGGTGCTGCATCTTGCCAGCCAGCTATCTTCTCCCGCGCAAAAGCGGGTCATGAGGCTCATTAGCGCGGCCATTGTTCTTGGTTTTTCCTGGCCGAGGTGTCTAGCGAGCCATTCGTCTCGGATGTTATGTTTAAAAGCTGCTAAGGCTTCGGCGTCCGGACAGTCGACTATTTGGTTCTTTTTGGTGAGGAACCTGTTCTAGAATTTGCATGCTGACTCTCCGGGCTGTTGAGTTTTGTGACTTAAATCGTCTGCATCCAGAGGGCGGACATAAGTCCCCTAGAAATTTTCTCTAAACGCATCCTCGAGCTCTTCCCAACTTCCAATGGTATTTTCTGGGAGGCTTTTGAGCCAATGCCGAGCTGGCCCTTTGAGCTTGAGGGGTAGGTATTTTATGGCATGGAGATCATCTCCTCTTGCCATGTGTATGTGTAGGATGTAATCCTCAATCCAGACTCCGGGGTCTGTTGTTCCGTCATATGCCTCTATGTTTACGGGTTTGAATCCCGCTGGAAATTCATGATCCAGTACCTCATCGGTGAAACATAGTGGGTGTGCGGCGCCCCAGTATTTAGGTGTGCCGTTATCTTCGAACACTCGGCGTGTGGTGTTGCTCTCTGGAGCCCTCTTTTTTGGCCCGTAAATGGACCTGACCGGGCCATCCTTTTTGCGAGGATCTTTATGTGTATCTACGGCCTCCTCGTAGAATTCGGGCAACAACTTGCGCTTCGGGTAGCTCTTTGCTTGATGACTATTGCCATATTTGTCTGCGGTCTTGAGTACTTTGTTCCATCTCATTCTGAGTACGTCTTCCGCTGTTTTGAGCTTCCGCTTCTGCTTCTTCAAACTTCTTGCAGTGGCAAGGAGCCTTTTGTGAAGGCTCTTATGCTCCGGTGATGTGTCCGGCGTGAGATCGTCTGGACTGTTGTTTTCGCCGGGGATGGGTTGCTTGTCCAATTCATCATGTTCGGATGGTTGCTTGGTTGCGTGTTCGTGCTCCACTGGTTTGCCCTTCTCTACGGCTGGGTCGTTATGGGCGCTGTTGCTATCGAGGCGGGACTTTGGGCGGCACTTGCGTCGCCGTTTTGGTTGCTTCGCCTCGTCCCGTTGTTCTTCGTTATCGCTTCCTTTTGGTGTATCCACCATGTATATGTCATGAGTTGAGGTAGCTTTCCGGTGCCCTGTAGGCGCCGGTTCTTGGTCGTCTCCGGCATCGTCGTCCATACCGTCGGTGTCTTCGGAGTCGAAGTTTAGCATGTCGGTTAAATCTTCGATAGTGGCTACCAAGTGGGTGGTGGGTGGGCTTTGAATTTCTTCGTCGTCCGCATCCCAACCCTCCTGACTGTAATTCGGCCAGGGCTCTCCTGATAGCGAGAGATACCTTGGCAATTCAGAATGTCGCCAAAAGGTGAGTGTTGAAAGATGTCCGTGGCGGTGAACTCCATGATCGGCGCCCAATCGGATTCGATTGGAGGGGCGCAGGAGGTTCGGAGTCCGGCAAGGAGTCCAGCACCTCGGAGTCACGAGCGTCGCAACGGACAAGGTTAGTATTCGGCTCCATCGCCGTAGAGGTTGCAGCCCCCGAGGCGGTGTCTAGCTACCCATCCTCGATCTGCACGGTCGGCTCCGAATTAATGGTCGGAGCGGACTCGTGTGCGGCCTCCAGGGCGCTGTCCGACAGCAGAGCTAAATCATGCCCGTCGAGACAGTGCGACGCGCTCGGCTGTGGCTCGAATCCATCGAAGATCAAGTCTTTGCGGATGTCAGCCGTGAAGTTTAAGCTTCCAAATCTGACCTGATGGCCAGGGGCGTAGCTTTCGATCTGCTCCAGATGGCCAAGCGAATTGGCCCGCAGTGCAAAGCCGCCGAACACGAAGATCTGTCCGGAAGAAAAGTATCACCCTGGACTGCATTGTTGTTGATGATCGAAGGAGCCATCAAGCCTATCGGTGACGACACAGAGGAGATCTCAATGAAAGCACCAATGTCGGTGTCAAAACCGGCGGATCTTGGGTAGGGGGTCCCGAACTGTGCGTCTAGGCGGATGGTAACAGGAGACAAGGGACACGATGTTTTTACCCAGGTTCGGGCCCTCTCGATGGAGGTAAAACCCTACTCCTGCTTGATTAATATTGATGATATGGGTAGTACAAGAGTGGATCTACCACGAGATCAAGGAGGCTAAACCCTAGAAGCTAGCCTATGGTATGATTGTTGTTGTGATTGTTCGTCCTATGGAATAAAACCCTCCGGTTTATATAGACACCGGAGGGGGCTAGGGTTACACAGAGTCGGTTACAATGGTAGGAGATCTATATATCCGTATTTCCAAGCTTGCCTTCCACGCCAAGGAAAGTCCCATCCGGACACGGGACAAAGTCTTCAATCTTGTATCTTCATAGTCTTGGAGTCCGGCCGATGATGATAGTCCGGCTATCCGGACACCCCCTAATCCAGGAATCCCTCACTTGTCCTATTGAAAAAGAGTGGTTTAACTCTCAACAGTCCTTTTCAAAAAGGCGAATCAGTCGGTCTCACTGTCACCTAGGCCAGGGTTCTAGAGTGAAGGTATTTGTTTCGCAAGATCTGAGCCCATGTGGCCTCCATCTCGACAGAAAGCTTAAGCAGCCACTTGCTAAGGAGACATCTGTTCTTCACTTCCAGATTCTCAATACCTTGACCCCCTTGGTATTTCGGCGTACAAATGATTTCCCATTTAGCAAGTCTGTATTTTCGCTTCAGATCATCACTCTGCCAGGAGAAGCGTGATCGATAAAAATCTAGCCTCTTCCGGACTCCAACCGGTACCTCGAAAAAGGAGAGAAGAAACATGAGCATACTCATGAGGACCGAATTAATAAGAATTAATTGTCTTGCATATGACATCAGCTTGCCTTTCCAGTAACTCAATTTCTTCTCAAAACGGTCCTCAATGCACTTCCACTCTCTGCTGGTCAGCTTACGATGGTGAATTGGTATACCTAAATACGTGAAAAGTAAAGCCCCCAATTCACACCCGAACAATTGTTTGTACGCATCTTGGTCATCATTAGCTCTCCCGAAACAGAACAATTAGCTCTTATGGAAATTAACCTTTAACCCGGTCAATTGTTTGAATAAGCATAACACGAGCTTCATGTTTCGCGCTTTTGCCAAATCGTGCTCCATGAAGATGATATTATCATTGGCATACTGTAGAATGGATACACCTCCGTCAACTAAGTGCGGGACGAGGCCACCTACCTGACCCGCATCCTTGGCCCGTCCTATGAGAATTGTCAACATATCGACCACTATGTTGAAAAGGATAGGTGACATCGGATCTCCTTGCCTCAGCCCTTTGTGTGTTTGGAAGTAGTGACCTATATCATCATTCACTTTAATCCCAACACTCCCTTTTTGCGTGAAAGAATCTACCTGGTGTCTCCAGGCCTGATCAAAACCTTTCATACGCAATGCCTGTTGAAGAAAGGGCCATTTGACCTTATCGTATGTTTTCTCAAAGTCCACTTTGAAAACAACTCCGTCTAGTTTTTTCGTGTGGATTTCATGGAGCGTTTCATGCAGGACGACAACGCCTTCTAGGATGTGAATGTCCGGCATGAAAGCGGTTTGGGACGGCTGCACCACAGAGTGCGCAATCTGCGTAAGCCTATTAGTCCCAACCTTGGTGAAAATTTTGAAACTAACATAAGAAGACAGATAGGCCTGAACTGCTCAATACGAACGGCCTCTGTTTTCTTAGGACGGAGAGTTATCGTTCCAAAATTAACTTGAAACAACTGAAGCTGTCGAGAGAATAGATCATGGAACATCAGAAGCAAATCCCCTTTGATAATATGCCAACATCTTTTATAAAATTCCACCGGAAAACCATCCGGCCCTGGAGCCTTATTGTTTTTCATTTGTGAAATGGCCTCAAACACCTCTTTCTCCATAAATGGGGCAGTCAAAATCTCATTCTCATCTGTCGCAAGTTGAGGGACATCCTCAACCCTGGACTCCTCTAAGGACACAAAGTTATCCTCCGGAGGCCCAAACAGCTGCTTATAGTAATTGGTTATATATACTTTCAGATTTTCTTGTCCTAAAATCGTCCTCTCGTCCTGCTCGAGCTGAAATATCCTCTTCTTGTGGTGCTTTCCATTTGCAATCATATGAAAGAACTGAGTGTTATCATCCCCTTGGACGATTTTGCGAACCTTAGCTCGCAATGCCCACTTCAATTCCTCCTCCCGAAGAAGTTCTTTAAGTCTCAACTCCGCCTCCACCTTAGTCTCTAGCTCTCTGGTATCTAAAATAGCGGACTCGGCTTTTAAGTCTAGGGATTGAATAAGAAGAAGGTGCCTTTCCTTCTCAGCCTTATAAATCCCATGTGTGTGTTTAGCCTGTCCACGAAGGAATATGCACAGATGCCTAATCTTATTCTGCCATCTTTCGACAGGAGAGCTTCCTCTTGAATTTTTAGCCCATTCGCTAGCTATCTGATAAGGGAACCCTTCTCTTTCAAACCACGATAATTTGAAAGAAAAGGTGTTCTTATTTCCCACATGGGTAGGATCGCCAGAGTCAACCAGCAACGGGGTGTGATCCGAAATTGCGCAAGATAACGCCTGGACTGTTACGAGGGGGAACTTCTGTTCCCATTCGACGCTAGCGAGGACACAGTCCAACTTCTCAAAAGTCGGATTATGTAACGAATTGGCCCAAGTGAATTTCCTACTGGACAACTCTATCTCTCTGAGATCCAAGCTTTCGATTATAGTATTGAACATAAACGACCATCTGCTGTTAGAATCCTCATTATTCTTTTCCTCCTTCCTTCGAATAATGTTGAAATCGCCCCCAACGAGGATTGGGAGCTGTTCGTTACCGCATATGCAGACAAGATCTGCCAAAAAAATCTGCTTTGAGTTCTGGCTGCGTGGCACCATATACCGCCACCAAGGCCCAATTAAACCCATCGACCTTTGATCTGACCCGAAACTTAACCGCAAAATCTCCCATGACCACACTCCGAACTTCCAACGAGTCACACTTAACCCTGAGTAGGACCCCTCCGGACCTTCCTCTTGGAGGTAAGAAATGCCAGTCGAAGTCAATACCCCCCGATAACGTGCTAAGAAACGGGGGGGGGGGCGAAATTTTCCCTTCCAGTTTCGGAAAGGGCAATAAAATCCAACTGATTTTCAATAGATGCTTCCGCTAGAAACCTTCTTTTAGCCAACTCTTTAAGACATCTGCTATTCCAAAAAATTCCTCTCATATTTCATCATGAATTTTTTTAGAGGTACGGATCCTAGCACTTCTACGCACAACCGAAACTGGATAAACCTTCCGTTTCCATTTCCGCTTAGGCTTATTCTAATCCTCGCGCCGGTTGTCGGTGTCAAAACCGGCGGATCTCGGGTAGGGGGTCCCGATCTGTGCGTCTAAGGCTAATGGTAATAGGAGGCAAGGGACACAATGTTTTACCCAGGTTCAGGCCCTCTCGATGGAGGTGAAACCCTACCTCCTGCTTAATTGATCTTGATGATATGAGTATTACAAGAGTTGATCTACCACGAGATCGTAGAGGCTAAACCCTAGAAGCTAGCCTATGATGATTATGATTGTTCCTCTATGGACTAAACCCTCCGGTTTATATAGACACCGGAGGAGGCTAGGGTTTACATAAAGTCGGTTACAAAGAAGGAGATCTAATATCTGGATCGCCAAGCTTGTCTTCCACGCAAAGGAGAGTCCCATCCAGACACGGGACGAAGAGTCTTGTATCTTCACGGTCCAACAGTCCGGCCAAAGTATGTAGTCTGGCTGTCCGGATACCCCCTAATCCAGGACTCCCTCAGTAGCCCCTGAACCAGGCTTCGATGACGATGAGTCCGGGCGAAGATTGTCTTCAGCATTGGAAGGCGGGTTCCATCTCCGAATACTCCAAAGTACCTGTTGTAACAAGCAGTGTCCGGCTTCCCATCAATGTTGTACTCCTCGGCTTCTGTGCTTCAATAATGGCCATCTCCATGTGTCGAGCGAATACGAGGAGCCGGAGCATTTTTACATTTGCCACCCTGACCCTGCAGACCAACAGTCTATTTGAAGAGACGGGGATCCTCAGATCCAAATCTCACCTTCTTCCCTTGAGCAAGCATCAACAGAGCGCATCCGAAAAAAATCATCCCAACATGGCTGGCCGCCGCGGCTCCTCTTCTCGTTCCCTTAGCTCTAGGCCAGGTGATTGGGAAGAATGTTCTGTTCCCCATAACCGTTTAGTAGAGTTGGAGGCCCAAGGGTTTCTTCCACCGGCGTTCATGGTCCCCGTCCGAGCCGGACTAGCCACCTATAATGGCGGGGAGCAAGTGGAGAGATCTCCTAATCCATCCCAGGGGGAATGAATATGCCTTATCCCGTATCTGCTAAGAGGCGTTGGGTTTCCAATCCACCCATTCCTTCGCGGGCTCTTGGAGTTCTACGGCCTCCAGTTGCACAACTTCACCCCCGCCTCCGTGCTGCACATCACAAGATACGTCGCCCTTTGTGAATTATTCATGGGCTGCGAGGCTCACTTCGGGTTATGGAAGAAATTGTTCTGCCTCGTCCCTCGCAACCAGGGGGAATCCATATGTCAAGTGGGCAGAGCCGAAATATGGCGTGTTGCCGAGACTGGAAACCAGTCTGGTACTCCCAAGAAGGCATCTGAAAACTGGCCCTCGGAGTGGTTTTATGTTGATGACGTTCCCCTTCCGGATCCAATCCGGACGGGCCTCCCTGAGTTCAATAACGTTCCACCGAAGACACGCCGAAGTTGGCGCCCTCGGGGCCCCCAAGAGGAAGACACCAGAGAAGTCCACTTCCTGATGAGCAGGATAAAGACACTGGCCAAATCAGGGCTGACAATAGTCGAGGTTATAGCAATATGCGTAATGCGGGGGGTGCAGCCACTTCAATATCGGGGGAAGCCCATGTGGCACTTCAACGGGGAGGATGATGCCACCCGATGTGGTCGTAAAGGTCCGGACTCTGCCACTGCTCTGGCGAGAATACTGTCCGATTTGTATAAAGGAGAGGAAGAAGAATTCCTTTGCATTAAACCGCGGGATGGATTTTCCATGTACAACCCCCCAAGCTGGGTAAGTCGTCACTCTTTCCCCCACTCTATTCATTCTAGCACCCTTCATCACAATCATTTACCTTGATATTTCTGAGCAGGAACTGAGGAGGGCCGTGGAAGGATTCAACAACCCCTCCCCGCAGCCAAAGGACCCTGGAAGGGCCTTCGATCCAGGACTTGAAGAAGACCCGGATATATCTGTGGAGCTTGTCAACGGGACATTTTATCAGGCTAGCTACGATGGCGCCTCAGTGGCTATTATCGCCGACTATCCCGGAGTGCTACCTGCGTCGCGTGTACGCAAAGCCGAAACCTTATCCTCTGAAGAGGACTCCTTTCTTATACCATGCCTTATGCATAAAATATCGTATTTTTATAGAGATGACCATCGAAATGTGGCGCCGAGCCCCTGGGGGCTCGTCGGCAAAGGGCGTCCGGGTCAGGCAGGTTTAAGAGGAAGGCGGTTAGGGCCGAAACGTTGTTACAGAGGTATGGTAAAAACCTGCTCTGTGATTATCGTGTTTGAAATGTAACAGCAACCTTCGTGTTCTGGCAGAAAGAGGAGTCGCCGGACTATATCCGGAGATCCTGCCGGTCACGCCTCTACCAGCCGGATTCCAGAACCGGCTTCGAGAGAGGAGGCCGCTGCAGGGCCGATGCCGAATTGTCCTCTGACAGAGGATGCGGATATGCTCTCCGCCACAAATTCTGAAGTAGAGAGTGCCATGAATCACCGGCGCCGACGGGCCGTACTTCGCAATAGCATCTTTTCCGAAGAGGCATTTAATGCTTTCAATTCAGGAGACGCATACATCCGAGCTTCTCAAGGCGGGCTTGCCTGAGCGACGGACCAGTATGCAAAAGATATACGGGTAAGGAAATTTGATAAGCATGTATAGCAGTAGCCCCTGAGACTTGAAACGGTTGGAACAACTGATTTAAGGATCATTTTATGCACAGGTCCTTGTAGAAAAGAATACCTATTTGTCTCAAGAGCTGGAGGAGTGCAAGACCCAGTTGAGGGCCGCGATTGCCAAACTAGAGGAATCCCAGAAGGCCTCTCCTGGTAACATCCGTCTTAATAATGAAATTTTATGGAAATATACCAGTTAGTAATTGGCTTGATTTATAAGTCTAACAAAAAATTCTGCAGACAATCCCGGGGAAAATCCAGAGATCGTAAGAGATAGCGAGTCACATCTCCAAAGATAGCTAAAAGCTGGCGAGCGTGTGCTTACGCAGGTTAGGCAGGAGAAAAACAATCTCCAAGATGCCAACGTCCGGCTGGGCGTCGAATTAGCAGATGTTTGAGCTCAGCTGGCAGACTCCGTAAAGGAGAACAGGAGGCTTTGTCACGACATTTATGGTAAGTGCCTAAACAAACTGAAGTACGGTTCGGCGAGGAAGCATATTTTTAAAAGAGCTTATATCTGTAGGTATGCTGACGGACCGTCCTAAAGAGGAGATGCCCGGGTCCGCAGGCGATTTACTACAAGATCTCTCACAGCTGCACGAACGAGTTCGGCAGGTGATGCAGGGTATTGCCCAGGCCTTGTGGCCATCCACTTCCCTGCCAAGAGGTATAGGGGAGCTCATGGATATGCTCCAAGGAGCACGGCGGCGCTTCCGGTTGTGGAAGGTATCAGCCTGCCGACAAGGTGCAAGGGAAGCCTGGGCCATACCCTGCATCACCTGCCGAACTCGTTCGTGCAGCTGTGAGAGATCTTGCAGTTAAATCAGGATTTTGATCTGATCTAACGCCCCGGGGCAGAGGAGCTTCCGGGCTTGGTGGCTCGGGCTCCCTAGTGCTGCCCAATTTTTCCGGCCCATTGCCCGATTCTAGGTTCGGGGTCTGGGTCATGTCCTCCTGTGAATGGGTATCCGGCTCAGAGAGCTCGGTAATCCGGATATAGTTCGTCCTCAAAATAGAGGGATAACCCATGTGTGGCTCTTCCACTACCACTATCTCGTGGGTCACCGGTGGGGATTTAATATCCCTTTGGTCGGGTTTAAGCCCAATCCGATCGTAGTCTATAGCGACTCCCAAAGTGGCGATGCGATCGAAGAGCTCATTAAGGGAGGAGAGCTCCATTGGATCCATCTGTTCGGTGAGTTCCGAGTTGACGTGGAGTCTGTTTTTGATGACCCGAGAGGTCATCATCGGCGCGGAAGCCGATCGGGCGGCCATGACTCAGCCGCCTAGTCAGAGAGTTTGGCCTACCGCCAGTGCTCCCCCAGAGGTGATGTTGTCCTTGACAACGAGACGGGCCATCGAGCCTTGCAGCGACGACATAGAGGAATTCTCAATGAAAGCACCAATGTCGGTGTCAAAACTGGCGGGTCTCGGGTAGGGGTTCCCGATCTGTGCGTCTAAGGCTAATGGTAACAGGAGGCAAGGGACATGATGTTTTATCCAGGTTCGGGCCCTCTCGATGGAGGTGAAACCCTACCTCCTGCTTGATTGATCTTGATGATATGAGTATTACAAGAGTTGATCTACCACGAGATCATAGAGGCTAAACCCTAGAAGCTAGCCTATGATGATTATGATTGTTCCTCTATGGACTAAACCCTCCGGTTTATATAGACACCGGAGGAGGCTAGGGTTTACACAAAGTTGGTTACAAAGAAGGAGATCTAATATCCGGATCGCCAAGCTTGTTTTCCACGCAAAGGAGAGTCTCATTCAGACATGGGACGAAGTCTTGAGTCTTGTATCTTCACGGTCCAACAGTCCGGACAAAGTATATAGCCTGGCTGTCCGGATACCCCCTAATCTAGGACTCCCTCACCGGTCCTTAGAACCAGGCTCTGGGGAAATAACCTCCAAAGCATCAACATGGCTCGAGGCCCTAGGGGACCCGACTCCCTCATCTTCCTCTGCCTCGGGAAGTGAAGGGGCTAGATCCGCACAAAAAACTCTCAAGAGCCCTGACACCCAACACATCTATCTCAGCATCATTCATGGGTTTAACAGCCGCTATGTGACGAATCATTTCCAAAGCGCGCTCCGCTTCGAGATCAAGAATATCATTAACTGATTTAGTGATTTCACTACCGTCACTACCTAGTGAAACCCCTAATTGATTTGCATTGTGAACAATCTTATGAGTGGAAAAATGTAGAATGGAATTTGATGTATTGACTGACATACCAGTAGTGACCTCAATGTCACGAAGCTTGGCTGCCCGCATAGCGCACCTTAGCTGCATGTCATTGTAACGCCCGGATAGTCATGCTACAGTAATCCCACGTTAATGATGCCACGTCATCCCGGTTACTGTTGCTAATCCCACGTCGGATCAAAACTATTCAAATCCAAATTTGAATTAACGGCAAACAACCAAAGTTTTCAAACATTAAAATAAAACTATTCGGTCTATGTCAATTATTGCATAGGTAATTATGTTGAAGTAAACAGATTTTTAGAAAATGCCTAAATACTTTAAAATGAATTAAACATAAAAGGAAATAAAGAAAATAAATAAAAGAAATAAGAAAACAAAAAAAATAAAGAGAAAAGGAAACAACCCTCCTGGCAAACTGGGCCAGAAGGCCCAGCTGGCCGACCCACTTGGCCCAGCCCCCCACTCTCTCCATATCCCCACCCCCGTAACCGTAACCCCCCCACTCGCCCCACTCCCTCCCCCGATTCCCCTAGATCAGGATCGATCCCCTCACTCCCCTCGTCTCCCTCCCAGTGCCACCTCCCCCACCGCACCCACGCGATGCCCACAGGGGGGCTCGCCCCTCGCGTGACCTGCACGGCCGCCGACCCCGCCCCGAGTGGATCTGGATCAGGGGAAACCGACGCCCCCGACCCTTCGCGCACCATGGCCCATCCACCCCCGACGCCGGCGTCCCGGAGCACCTTCGTCGGACCTCCCCGCCGGACTGCCTCCCCTCCGGCGCATGTCTCTGACCTCCACCTCGCGCCCCACTGCCCCGTCCCTACGCCTCGCGGTAAGGACCCCGGTCCTCATCTCTCCCTCACCCCGCGCTCACCGCGCTCCGCCCCTGCCGTCCCGCGCGCCTGCACCGCTCGCCCCGTGCCCCGCCTCCGCCTCTGACCCCGCGGGCCATCGCTGCGCTGGCGGCCAACTCTGGCGCCCACCCCGGGCTCTCTCCTTCCTGCTGCCGCCCCGTTCAGCCACCACATCTGCCACGGCACCCCCGCTCCGCCCGGCCACCCCGGCTTGCATCGCCGCGCCCAGCGCGCCTGGTTCTACACGGGCGCTGGCGCCCGTCGCCCGTTCGCCCACGCCCACTATGGCCCAGGGGCCTATGACAAGGGGCCCCGCCCCCTAAACATTTTATAAAAAAGGGAATAATAATAAAAATAATAATTAAGCAATTAATTAGTTACTTAATTAATTAACTTAATTAATCATGATTAGATTAACCTAATCACTTAGGTTAGTTAATTAATCTGTTAGGTTAGTTAACAGTCAATGGCAGCTGGGACCTGATACGTCTCCAACGTATCTACTTTTCCAAACACTTTTGACCTTGTTTTGGACTCTAACTTGCATGATTTGAATGAAACTAACCCGGACTGACGCTGTTTTCAGCAGAACTACCATGATGTTGTTTTATGTGTAGAAAAGAAAAGTTCTCAGAATGTCCTGGAGATCCACGGAGACACTTTTTGGAATTAATAAGAATTTTTGGCGAAAGAATTAATGCCAAGGGGCCCACAGCCTATCCACGAGACAGGGGGCACCCCCCCCCCCTAGGGCACGGCCTCCTATCTCGTGGGCCCCCAGGACCTCCACCGACCTCAACTCCAACTCCATATATTCACGTTCGGGGAGAAAAAAATCAGAGAGAAAGGTTTATCGTGTTCTACGACACGGAGCCGCCGCCAAGCCCTAATCTCTCTCGGGAGGGCTGATCTGGAGTCCGTTCGGGGCTCCGGAGAGGGGGATTCATCGCCGTCGTCATCATCAACCATCCTCCATCACCAATTTCATGATGCTCACCGCCGTGCGTGAGTAATTCCATTGTAGGCTTGCTGGACGGTGATGGGTTGGATGAGATTTACCATGTAATCAAGTTAGTTTTATTGGGGTTTGATCCCTAGTATTCACTATGTTCTGAGATTGATGTTGCGATGACTTTGCTATGCTTAATGCTTGTCACTAGGGCCCGAGTGCCATGATTTCAGATCTGAACCTATTACGTTTTCATGAATATATGTGTGTTCTTGATCCTATCTTGTAAGTCTATGGTCACCTATTATGTGTTATGATCCGACAACCCCGAAGTGACAATAATCGGGATACTTCTCGGTGATGACGCGTATGTGCGTAATGCCGAGCTGGAGGACTTCTTACAAGATAAGTGTCCTCAATATTATCAATTGACTGATTCCTTTGTGCGGAGGTTCGAATATATTTCTGCGCGCAATTCTCCTAGTGTCGTTTGATATTTATGATACATCTTATACCATGGATTTAGAGGATTTCACGACTGCTTGCAAACTCCCGCAGTGGGGTAATATTAATGATCCTCGCAAATCTGAATTTAGAGATTTTCTTCCTAGTATTACTGTGGGAGAATCTAGGGACATAACACAAGCTACCATAGGGAGCATTCATTTTCCTGCTATGCATTATTTTGCTCTTTTCATTGGTAGATGCATCAACTGTAAGGACGAAGCATGTCACATGTGTGTCCCTGATCTTTGTGTCCTCAAGAGTGCTGTGTCAGGTTATAAAGGTTATAACTTGGGGGAAATAGTTGCACGTAGGTTGCAGAATAATAGTAGAAGGGGTAATTTCTTTGGAGGAATTTATGCTACCCGTGTGGCTAATTTTCTCAATATAGCTCCACGAGAGGGGGATATGATTGTACCTCCTGTTTATTTGGATAAAGAAGCTATGTTTGATCATAATTTTCTTGAGAGGAATGAACAATTCCTCCATTATCGACTAATCTATGACAGGCGCAACGTCGTCCCTGTTACTCTTCCTGCCCCTACCTTTTTGATTATCAGGCAAAAGGAAGATATGTTGTCACCAGGGAGGAAGCAACTGAATATGAGAGGGGAATGGAGGCAGCTCACGAACATGCTGCTGCTCAGGAGGTTGTTGCCTCTGCATCCTAGTACAACCCCAGTTTCACTTATGGATATCAGCCAGGCGGTCATTGGTATTAGACCAACTTAGGCCAAAAGCCTAAGCTTGGGGGAGTACGTATTTGTCACCGACTTTACATTCATGTTCGCACACTAGTCGTCGATGCTCATACTCTTTCATTGTATTATCCATGCTACTTTAAATTTCTTTTTCTAGTTTTTCTTCTTGCGTGTTTGATAAACTTTAAGAAAAACAAAAAAATTAGTTAGTTTAATTTCCTTGCTTGTAGTAGGAATTAAAATGAAAACCCAAAAAAGATTTCTCGTTCTTCTTTTACTTGTTGGGAGCTTTCCCGTGTAAATAGTTTTATTTTCTTTTCTTTCTTTTGGGGGGTCGAGAAGACCATATTGAAAATGCTTAGTGGCTCTTATATGCATGATTGTTTATTTAATTTAAAGCCCATATTACTTGTCTTCTCTCTTGAGTTGAATGCTTGCAGATTCCAGCTTAGTCCAATGCACGTACACTCTTATTATTATACACATCGTTCGGTCGTGCAAGTGAAAGGCAATAATGACGATATATGATGGACTTATTGGGATGATAAAAGCTGGTATGAACTCGACCTCTCTTGTTTTTGTAAATATGATGAGTTCATCGTTCCTGAGTCAGCTATTATGAAGTAAACATATTTGCAATGACATTTAGAGATTGTAGTTGCTTGTGCCATGCTTGATTAGCTATGAGTTATAATGGTTTACCTTGCGTGCCAACATGCTATTAGAATGATTATGATATGGTATGATGGGATGGTATCCTCCTTTGAATGAATTGAGTGACTCGACTTGGCACATGTTCACGCATGTAGTTGAAACAAATCAAAATAGCCTTCACGACATTTATGTTCGTGGTGGATTATATCCTACTCATGCTTGTACTCGGTGTAAATTAATTTTAATGCATGTTTACGACTGTTGTCGCTCTCTTAGTTGGTCGCTTCCTAGTCTTTTGCTAGCCTTCACTTGTACTAAGCGGGAATACTGCTTGTGCATCCAAACTCCTTAAACCCCAAAGTTGTTCCATATGAGACCACTATACCTTCCTATATGCGGTATTTACCTGTCGTTCCAAGTAAATTTGTATGTGCCAAACTCCAAACCTTCAAATGAAATTCTGTTTTGTATGCTTGAGCAGCTCATGTTTCAACTAGGGCTGCCTATATCTTCCATGCTAGGTGGGTTATTCTCATTCACGAGAAAGGGCCGGCAACCGGGATGCCCAGTCCCATGATCCAAAAAGATCAAAGCAAATCAAAATAATTAAACAAAACTCCCCCAAGGCTGTTGTATGTTGGAGGCACTCGTTGTTTTGAGCAAGCCATGGATTGATGCTTGTTGGTGGTTGGGGGAGTATAAACCTTTACCATTCTGTTTGGGAACTGCCTATAATGCATGTAGTATGGAAGATACAACCATCTCATAGTTGTTGCGTTGACAGCAAAAGTATGCCGCTCAAAATGTTATTCAATCTCTATTTTAAAATCGAGCTCTGGCACCTCTACAAATCCCTGCTTCCCTCTGCGAAGGGCCTATCTATTTACTTTTATGTTGAGTCATCACCCTTCTTATTAAAAGCATCCGCTGGAGAGCACACTGTCATTTGCATTCATTATTATTGGTTTATATTGGGTATGACTTGACTGGATCTATTTTACCATGAATTACAATGTTTAGTCAGTCCTAGATCTTTAAAGGTGCTCTGCATTTATGTTTTGCAGTCTCAGAAAGGGCTAGCGAGATACCATTTAGTTATATCATGTTATGATTATTTTGAGAAAGTGTTGTCATCCGAGTTTTATTATTATGGCTCGCTAGCTGATTATGCTATTGATATGAGTAATTGTGAGACCTATGTGTTACTGTGAGTATGGTTAGTTCATAATATTTGCTGAAACTCGAATTCTGGCTTTTCATGTTACAACAACAAGAGCAAACAGAGTTTGTAAAAGTTTTTCTTTATCACTTTCAGTTTATCAACTAAATTGCTTGAGGACAAGCAAAGGTTTAAGCTTGGGGGAGTTGATACGTCTCCAACGTATCTACTTTTCCAAACACTTTTGCCCTTATTTTGGACTCTAACTTGCATGATTTGAATGAAACTAACCCGGACTGACGCTGTTTTCAGCAGAACTACCATGATGTTGTTTTATGTGTAGAAAAGAAAAGTTCTCGAAATGTCCTGGAAATCCACGGAGACACTTTTTGGAATTAATAAGAATTTTTGGCGAAAGAATTAATGCTAGGGGGCCCATAGCCTGTCCACGAGACAGGGGGCGCCCCCCCTAGGGCGCGGCCTCCTATCTCGTGGGCCCCCTGGACCTCCACCGACCTCAACTCCAACTCCATATATTCACGTTCGGGAAGAAAAAAATCAGAGAGAAAGTTTCATCGCGTTTTACGACACGGAGCCACCGCCAAGCCCTAATCTCTCTTGGGAGGGGTGATCTGGAGTCCGTTCGGGGCTCCGGAGAGGGGGATTCGTCGCCGTCGTCATCATCAACCATCCTCCATCACCAATTTCATGATGCTCACCGCCATGTGTGAGTAATACCATTGTAGGCTTGCTGGACGGTGATGGGTTGGATGAGATTTACCATGTAATCAAGTTAGTTTTATTGGGGTTTGATCCCTAGTATCCACTATGTTCTGAGATTGATGTTGCTATGACTTTGCTATGCTTAATGCTTGTCACTAGGGCCCGAGTGCCATGATTTCAGATCTGAACCTGCTATGTTTTCATGAATATATGTGTGTTCTTGATCCTATCTTGCAAGTCTATAGTCACCTATTATGTGTTATGATCCGACAACCCCGAAGTGACAATAATCGGGATACTTCTCGGTGATGACCGTAGTTTGAGGAGTTCATGTATTCACTATGTGCTAATGCTTTGTTCCGGTTCTCTATTAAAAGGAGGCCTTAATATCCCTTAGTTTCCTCTAGGACCCCGCTGCCACGGGAGGGTAGGACAAAAGATGTCATGCAAGTTCTTTTCCATAAGCACGTATGACTATTTAGGAATACATGCCCACATTACATTGATGAATTGGAGCTAGTTCTATATCACCCTGTGTTATAACTATTGCATGAGGAATTGCATCCGGCATAATTATCCATCACCGATCCATTGCCTACGAGCTTTTCATATATTGTTCTTCGCTTATTTACTTTTTCGTTGCTACTGTTACAACTACTACAAAAACCCAAAAACATTTATCTTTACTTTTGCTACCGTTACCTTTATTATCATACCACTTTTGCTACTAAACACTTTGCTGCAGACACTAAGTTATCCAGGTGTGGTTGAATTGACAACTCAACTGCTAATACTCAAGAATATTCTTTGGCTCCCCTTGTGTCGAATCAATAAATTTGGGTTGAATACTTTACCCTCGAAAGCTGTTGCGATCCCCTACACTTGTGGGTTATCAGGACCCACACGTCAATTTGACCCAGTCAACGCCCTGTTGACTGCCGACGTCATCACTATTCTGGATAATGTCGATGTAAAATAATTAAATAAATTCTAAAAATGATTAAATCTTTTAAAATTAATATATAATAAACCGTAGCTCGAATGGAAAAACTTTGTACATGAAAGTTGCTCAGAACAATGAGACGGAACCGGATATGCAACCCGTTCGTCTGCCACACATCCCTAGCATAGTGAACCTGCAATATTTCTCCTTCGGTTCATCTGTCCGAAAACGCGAAACACCGGGGATACTTTCCCGGATGTTTCCCCCTTTCGCCGGTATCACCTACTACCGCGTTAGGGCACACCTAACACCGCTCATTGTCATGTCATGCATCGTCATGCTCATGTTTGCATTGTATTTACTGTTTCTTCCCCCTCTTCTCTTCGGTAGAATACGAGACCGACGATGCTGCTGCCCAGTTAGACTACGGAGTTGACGACCCCTCCTTCTTGCCAGAGCAACTAGGCAAGCACCCCCTTGATCACCAGATATCGCCTATTTCTTCTCTCTACTACTTGCATTAGAGTAGTGTAGCATGTTACTATTCGGTTACTCCTATTCTGTTGCATAGCCTGTCATTGTTGCTACAGCCGTTGATACCTTACCCGCAATCCTAAATGCTTAGTATAGGATGCTAGTTTATCATCATTGGCCCTACATTTTTGTCAGTCTTCCTTGCTATACTATCGGGCCATGATCACTCAGGAGGTGATCACGGGTATATACTATACATATATACATACTATACATATGGTGACTAAAGCCGGGTTGGCTCGTTGTGTACCCGCAAGTGATTTCGATGTGGGGTCTGGAAGGACAGGTGGCTCCATCCCGGTAGAGGTGGGCCTGGGTTCCCGACGGACCCCGACTATTACTTTGTGGCGGAGCGACAGGGCAGGTTGAGACCACCTAGGCGAGAGGTGGGCCTGGCCCTGGTCGGCGCCCGTGGTTACTTCATAATAACACGCTTAACGAGATCTTGTTATTTGATCTGAGTCTGGCCACTGGCCTATACGCACTAACCAACTACGCGGGAACAGCTATGGGCACTCGACGTTGTGGTATCAGCCGAAGCCTTCTTGACTTCAGCGGCTAAGCGGCGCGCGCCGGGTTGGACTGGAACGCCTGCTCTTGTATAAGGGAGGCTAGGTCTGCTCATCGGTCGCGTATGCAACATGCAAGTGTGCAATGGGCGATGGGCCCAGACCCCTGCGCGCATAGGATTTAGACCGGCGTGCTGACCTCTCTGTTGTGCCTAGGTAGGGCGGCGACATGTTGATCTTCCGAGGCCGGGCATGACCCAAGAAAGTGTGTCCGGCCAAAGGGGATCGACCGTGTTGGGTTATGTGGTGCACCCTTGCAGGGAAGTTTATCTATTCGAATAGCCGTGTCCCTCGGTAAAAGGACGACCCGGAGTTGTACCTTGACCTTATGACAACTAGAACTGGATACTTAATAAAACACACCCAGACAAGTTCCAAAGACAACCCGGTGATTGCTTTCCCACAGGGCGAAGAGGGGAGGATCGCCGGGTAGGATTATGCTATGAGATGCTACTTGGAGGACATCTATCTACTCTCTTCTATATGCTGCAATACGGAGGCTGCCAGAAGCGTAGTCTTCGATAGGACTAGCTATCCCCTCTTATTCTGGCATTTTGCAGTTCAGTCCATCAATATGGCCTCTTTACACATATACCCATGCATATGTAGTGTAGATCCTTGCTTGTGAGTACTTTAGATGAGTACTCACGGTTGCTTTGCTCCCTCTCCCCCCTCTTTCCTTTCCTTCTCAAATGCCGCAACCAGATGTTGGAGCCCAGGATCCAGACGCCACCGTCGATGACGACTCCTACTAAACTGGAGGTGCCTACTACTACATGCAGGCCGCTGACGACGACCAGGAGTAGTTAGTAGGATCCCAGGCAGGAGGCATGCGCCTCTTTCGATTTGTATCCCAGTTTGTGCTAGTCATCTTATGGAAACTTGTTTAACTTATGTCTGTACTCATATATTGTTGCTTCCGCTGACTTGTTTATGTTCGAGCACTTGTATTCGAGCCCTCGAGGCCCCTGGCTTGTAATATGATGCTTGTATGGCTTATTTTACTTTTATAGTTGTGTTGTGATATCTTCCCGTGAGTCCCTAATCTTGATCGTACACATTTGCGTGCATGATTTGTGTATGATTGAATTGGGGGCATCACAAGTTGGTATCAGAGCCGACTGCCTGTAGGAATCCCCCTTCCACACTCCTTGGCCGAAGTCAAGTCTAGACATTGTAAAAACTTTTACTAACATGGCTGTGTGTCTTACGGGCCCACGTCGCCATTGGGTGGTACTAGGATCTTTTACTCCTCGCCTATACTCTGGGACTCTGATCTCTCTTCTCTTCGGATTAAATGATTTTACTAAATCTGACTCTAGACTACTTTCTCCCGGAGAGCCCTTCAGTCCAGATGATCACCTGCTAGACCAGTAGATTCTGAAGATACTCTACGATGTGCTCCCGAGACTATGTGCCATAACTTTTGCAATTCACTTCCAGCGATAAATCCCTCTGGATAACTACTACACCTTTCATTCATATTGCCATCCCCAGTTGCTCTTGTTATTACAAGATGTCCTGAAATACTCTCTGATCTTCCAAAAATCCTCAGTAGCCTATTACTCTTGTTCCTCCTTACCTGCTTACATTATGGTTACTACGATATTTCTAGCATGTTCATTAGCATCCTTTGACATCGTAATTTTGATTTGATTCGATATGTTGTGAATGCTCGCAATCATAAATCACAAATTAGAATTCCTGCCTTCGGCTCACGCGTCACCCTGGACATGAGCTGGTGTTCGACAAATCAAACCTTGATTGATTGTCGATCTATGTCTATTCAACTTGTCTTTGGTTAAAGCCTCTGCTTATGATCCCCTTATTTGGGAATTGTAATGCCGTTACATTTGAGCTTTGAATTAGTCAGTTGTTTCTATAATATGATCTCCTTGCATTCTTTCTTCTTCTGGTTGAGTACCGTTGCTCACATCAGGTCCCTCGTGGACCACCGGATCCTTTGATGAGTTTTATCCGACAACGTCCTTCATATTCAATCACTTTGGAAGTTCTTTCCCTGATACATAATGCCATTGGTAAATCCTATTCCTTGATTTGGCCAACCATGCTTTGCTTTCGAGCTGGTGGTATTTACTATTGAAGCTTGTGGTATATGTTTCCACGATGCCCTGATGGGTTGAACCTATGCCTTCCCTAATCCGTGTGAACTCGAAAGAGATGTGAGTCATACTCTTCTGGTGCTTCACCAGATAATCTTTCGCACTACAAATTCTTCGAAAATGAGGAGTCAATGAAAGGTTATGCATTGAAGAAGTGGGAGTCGACCTTGAACCTTTGTGTTCATGCCGATGGACCCGATGTAGAACTTATCATGGAAGCTACTCGGAAAAATATTTGCCCCTTGTTATAAGTTCATCTTGTATCGGTGGTTTGATCATTCATAATCATGGTTCCGACCATAGTTCCTCGTTAATTCCATTTTCCGGACAAGTTAAGATACTTGTCTCCTGCAAGTCATTTCACCTGTCCAACCTCCAATTTGATCTACCTTCAAGTATTGGCTCATGTTATCTTGAGGATATTGTGTCATTGCACTACCTCTTGTAAATTCTTAATTGGAGTGAACCACGTCATATCATTCCTAGCCTGATCGGATATATCGTTATCGTGATAATTTTAACTGTGCTACCTGGTCCTTATTCCTGGAGCACAACTTTTCAACGATGAGCGAAGCTTACATCGATCTTCCTCGTCATATCATTTCACCTTGAACAACAAGCTTGGTTCCGAGTTTGTGCCATACCCGTGGTTCCAATAAACTTGCGCTTCATCATTCCTTTGACTTGATACCATCACTGATCGATTACATCTTCATGAAATCTCTCGACAAATGTGTCGTGATCATCGTCAACATTTTGACTCCTTCCAGGATATCAACCAAATTCCTGATGGTAAGTACCATCCTTATCCCTTGGTAATTTGAGTTACCATCGACAACATCCTTATCTTCTTTCATCATAAACTTGTTCAGGTTGTGGATGTAACTTGCTATTGAGCCTGTATTACGTTCTACCTTGAAGTATTACCACCTTTTATGTCAAGGATGTTGTGAGAATTGCTCCACCTCTTAATAGTTCTTGGTATAGTGATACTTCTCACCATCACCATTCTTTCTTGTGTTGTTTCTAACCATGATACCAACAGGTGAACGGTGCTATTTGGATTTCGCCCTTCCATCAACCCTATTGCTTTGGAGTTAATGGTCAACATTACATCCTTAGGCCATTGATTATCGAATCACCATTCTAACATTGATCGTACTACCTAAGCCCATATTTCGGGTGCACCTTTCAACCAATGTTTAATTGTGTATGTTTCCCTCGAGCATATATCAGTATATCATTTGATCTGACAGATGTTATCTCCTTGTTCACATAAGTGTGGAAATCCATCTTGTCGGAAATCTTGATGAATTGTCGCTGAGTCCGTCAGTCACCTCCTCGTCCTCTCCTTGGTTTGACTATGAACTTTTGTTTCAGAACTCACTTCCACATTTCAATTCCCGAGAATCTTACAATGTCATCTCGACAATTTGTGTTGCACCTTTCTTCTCAGGCATCCTGAATCTGAGTTATCCTAACACCAATCAGATCTGAATCTCGGTCAGATATGATGGTTGGAACATATTTCCAAGAGTTATAACATTGGTCGTTATATGACCCGGTAAGGTGGTGTCATGCCTAGTACACCTGGCCGGAGGACCTATTGTTATAGTTTCCTTGTTGGCAAGGCTATCCGTTCTTCCATGAGGAAATTGTAAGACTTATTCTACAAGTTATTCCTGATGGATCCTTTGTGTTTCCAAAGTCTGATCTTTACCTGATGACCATGTCAATGCTATCTCGAAGCATGTCTATGGTACACCGATTTTCAAACGAGAACATTTGAAGCCCAATGCTAAATGTTTCCTGCTCAATTATCCAAACACCGTTATATGGGTAATGTCATGAATATTCTCTCCCCTACCTAAGGAGTTTTCTACATTATATCATGTCATGGATATCATGCTCTGCTTGTCCTTGGGAAGGATACACCCTTGAACTATGTGTTTAAACACATTTTCCTTTCCATTGTACTGTTTAATCTGATAATCATATTTCCCTTTCCATTGGTTGGTTTAGCGTTGCTTGTGATCTATATGATCTAAGCAGTAATATTCTCCTGCTTATGTAAACATCTCAGTGTACAATTCTGTCAGCAAGACCCTGTTGCTATTGTTAATGATATTCTGGTAGCCACCGATGGACGAGAACTTTGCCTATTGGTTCGCCTTGTTCAACAAGCAGGAAAATGGTTCTCTTCGTCCCTCGCCCTTGGTACCGACGTTGTTGCCGACATAATCGACAGGCTACCCTCTGACATGCCTTGCTTGCATGATTGTGCAAGATGTCACCACCCTTCCTGCTTTCAACCCACATGGTGGGCCCATAACCCACAGGTCCACTAGAGCGAAACCTGACTCATCTTTACAACCCGGATTCTAATGTATCCTTTGCACCTGGCTTCGTATGTGATCCACGAGCTAAATGTTATACCATTATTCATCCTGGAATCAAATACCATTTATTCTTGTTGTTCAAACCTCCATTCCAGCTTCTGTCTAGTCATTGAATGATTGCCTACCCGTTTGAAACTTTGGTACCATCGTATATTGCACTCAACAAATTCACTGAAATATAACTCATGGGGTACCTTGTGTATTTCCCATTGAGTTTACCGTCAGATGCCCAACTTTGTGGAGATGCGTTCTTCCGGAGATTTTCCCCTTGGTCGCGTTTGTAGGACGATGGATATCCCGAAGAAAGGATGACGACTTGATCATGGTGACTTGAAACAGAGAAATGAAGACATCAATGAAAGGGATCAACCTCTTCGAAAGGGGCAACCAAGACCGAGAAGACTCGTTAGGTTTTTCGCTACCAGCACCTCCCCCCCCCCATTACTCCACCGCTTAAATCTCGGGACGAGATTTCTTGTAGTGGAGGAGATTTGTAACGCCCGGATAGTCATGCTACAGTAATCCCACGTTAACGATGCCACGTCATCCCGGTTACTATTGCTAATCTAACGTTGGATCAAAACTATTCAAATCCAAATTTGACGGCAAATAACCAAAGTTTTCAAACATTATAATAAAAATGCTCGGTCTATGTCAATTATTGCATAGGTAATTATGGTGAAGTAAACACATTTTTAGAAAATGCCTAAATATTTTTAATTGAATTAAAACATGAAAGGAAATAAATAAAAGAAATAAGAAAACAAAAAAACAAGGAGAAAAGGAAAAAGCCCCCCCTGGCCAACTGGGCCAGAAGGCCCAGCTGGCCGACCCACTTGGGCCAGCCGCCCCCCCCCCACTCTCTCCATATCCCCACCCCCGTAACCCTAACCCCCCCACCCCCACCCACTCGCCCCACTCCCTCCCCCGTTTCCCCTGGATCGAGATCGATCCCCTCTCTCCCCTCGTCTCCCTCCCAGCGCCGCCTC